>NC_064429.1:31131777-31341777 GCF_023375975.1 Astyanax mexicanus
CAAAGACAAAGAAAGAAAGAGAGAGAGATTTCTTAGGGGTTTATTTTAGTTCAGGGTTAATGATCAGTGCTGTCTGACAGGTTGATGATGGTGGAGAAAATCACCATCACCAGGTCTCTGCTGATGGATGAGTGTCTCTGACTCACGCTGATATCACCACTATCACCATTGACGCTCCACCTCCACCATCTCTACCCTTCATCCACACACTGCACTCACACTGAGCCGAACTCACAACTCCCAGACTTACACTGACCACACACTGCTGCTCTGTGGTCTGGGGTGTTATCGTTTGGCAGACAGACAGACAGACAGACAGAACTGTGAGAACGTGAGTCATCGTTCTGGGAAATTACAAATTGGTGATGACTTTGCACGAGGCCGAAGAAACTGACCTCTCGTTGGACTTCCCTTTTTCACAAGTGTGTTTTTTTATTCTAGGTCCAATAAGAGTCTCAATGTTTCTTCTGCTGCCCCTTAAAACAAAGCTCTCAGAGGCTGGGTTCAGGTAGTGTACCTCCTGGTGAGAGATGGTGACTTACTGACAAAAAAGAAATAAAGAAAGAAAGAAAGAAAGAAAGAGAAACATGAAGAAAAAAAGAAACAAAGTAGGGAAGAGACAAAGAAAAATAGTAAAAGAAAGATAAAGAATGACAGAAACATGAAGAAAGAAAGAAAGAAAGAAAGAGTCAAATTAAAAAGAGAAAAAGAAAGAGAGAGAGAAAGAAAGAATGGCAGAAACATGACAAAAAAGAAAGAAAGAAAGAAGGAAAGAGTCAAAGAAAAAGAGTAAAAGAAGAAAGATAAAGAATGACAAAAAGAAAGAAAGAAAGAAAGTCAAAGGAAAAGAGTAAAATAAAGATAAAGAAAGAAAGAAAAAAGAAAGTCAAAGGAAAAGAGTAAAAGAAACAAATAAATAAATAAATAAACAAATAAAGAAAGAAAGAAAGAAAATCAATGGAAAAGAGAAAGGAAGAGAGAAAGAAAGAATGGCAGAAACATGAAGAAAAAGAAAAACAAGTAAGGTAAAAATGAAAGGAAAAAAGTAAAAGAAAGAAGGGAAGAGGGAATACATAGATAGTAAGTCAGAAAAATGAATGAAATACAGATGGCAGGGCTTCCAGCTGGTATTTTTCAGCAGGATGATGCTCATCCACAAACAGCAAGAGCTTTCCAGGAATTTCTCTATAACTGCAAGAAGTAGCTGGATGTATTTATTAGTGATTTCCATAAACTTCTAAAATATAGTGAAATTTTACTGCAGTATGAATTCAGGCTTTTCTGTTCAGCTCTGTTGATATCTTTCACATTACAGCACCTCAGCAGGTCATTCAGAGGGTGAATCTCTCCAACACAGCCAGCAGCTCTGTTATAATCCAGCACAGCCTCTGCAGAAACACATGATAAGACCCTGACTGACTGAGGGAGTGTGTGTGTGTGTGTGTATAGATGTACAAAAGTTTGTAGGCACTCATTCTACATGAAGAGAGCTGGGTAGAGTTGTAATGCATTGAGCTGCAAGACTGGCACAGTGTCTAAAGTGGTTGCTATGTGTTGCTAGGCAGCTGCTGTGGTACCCTTGGTGGTTGTCATGGTGTTGTTAGGTGGCTACAAGCCTCTTCAACCAAAACACAATTCTTGTGCTATTGTAAAACAAGATTTCTAATCCCACCACCAATCTCACCCTCTCTCTCTCATTCTACCTCTTTTTTCTTTCTCATCCTCTCTTGTGTTCTTTCTCCCTTTTTCACCCTCTCTCGCATGTTTTTAAAGAGAGAGTGTGAGAGAGGGGGACATTCAGTGAGAAGGAGAGTGAAGGAAAGAAAAAGAGAGATCTTTCTCTCTCCCCGCTCTCTCTGTCCCTTTCTTGCCTTCTCTCACTCTTTTGTTCCCTCTTTTTCTGTCCCTCACTCGCTCTTTCACTCTCTTACTCTCTTTGTCCATCGCTTACTCTTTCTGTCCCTTGCTCACTCTTTCCCTCCCTTTCTTCCTCACCTTCTTTCTGTCCCTCTATATCTTTTGCTCCCTCTTTTTCTGTCCCTTTCTTCCTCACACTCTTTCACCCTCACTTTCTTTCTTTCACCCATTCTTTCTGTCCATATCTCTCTTACTCTCTCTTTGACCATCACTCACTCTTTCACTCCCTTTCTGCTTCACCCTCTCTTTCTGTCCCTCGCTTACTCTTTTGCTCCCTCTCTATCTGGCCATCTTTTACTCTTTTACTCCATTTCTTTTCTTTCTCTTACTCTGTCCTTCTGTCTCTATTCCTCTCTCTGTCCCGGTCCCTCTTTTTGTCCCTTTCTCACCCTCTTTCTGTCTCTGTCTTTCTCCTTTGCTCTTTCTCTCTCTCTTCCTGTCTGTACCTTTATCGCTGTATATTCCTGTCTGTCCCTCTTTCACTGTTTTGTTCCCTCTATTTATTTTCCTCTCACTTTTGCTCCTTCTTTTTCTGTCCCTTTCTCACACATTCACTCCCTCTCTTTCTGTCCCTCGCCAACTCTTTGCTTCCTCTTTTTCTGTCACTTTCTCCCTCATCCTCTCTCTTTGTCCATCGCTCACTCCTTTGCTCCCTTTCGTTCTGTCCTTCTAACTCGCTTCCTTTCTTTTCGACATTATCCCTCGCCTTCTCCGTCTGTTCCTCGCTCACTCATTCGCTCCCTCTCTTTCCTCCCATTTTTCCCCTCACCCTGTCCCTCTCACACTCTTTTTTCTCTCTCTCACAGTCTGTCTCTCTTTGTCCTTTTCCCACCCTCTTGCTTTCCGTCTGTCCTTCTCTGTCTCACTCGTTCTGTCGGTCCTTTTCTCACCCTCTCTCTTTATTTATTTCTCACCCTGTATATCTCTCTCTCCCCCCTCTTTCATTGCCTCTCTCTTTCTCTCTGTATTTGATGGCAGGATGCCACGTCTGGCTGGAAAGTTCAGTCTGCGTCAGCAGCTGCTCTGCCCATTGTTACCTGAGCCATCAGCAAAAAAGACAAAATGTACCACTCCCCTATACCCCCCCCCCCCCCAAACACAGCTCCCATCATCCAATCAGCTGATCTCTAGGCCAACTCTCTCTCTCTCTCTCACCCACACACCCATGTACACACACTCAGCAGGTGAGTTGTACTCAGGGAGGGTATCACTTGTCCAGTGATCAGGCTTTATGCCATGCTTCTGTAATTCACACCTACTCACAATCACTGGTGACAGCAGTTGAGGGCTAAAGTTCAGCAACCTAGCTGCTGCAGGTTAACTAGTTAAAGTTAGGGCAATTCATTATTATTGTTGTCCATTCCCTAATTCTTCTGTGATGGGGAGATGAAATTAGCTTTAATATTTTTTTTTTATTTTATTGTCTGGTTCCACCTTAAATGCTGCAGCCTCTGCAGTTTGTTGCACCTTTTAAGGTGGGACGAGAAAGTTAGCTCACTAGCTAGCTACTGAGATTAACTACTACCATTTTTTTTTATGCTTGTTAGAAAGAAAATGGCCATAAAACATTAAAACTACACATTTAACTACGGTAATATAGTGGTTATCGTAATTTTTAACAAGAAAAATGTAGATTTCTTTGGTTGTTTGTGCTGCACCATCTTGCCAGTGATTCTCATAGCACTCTGTTTGGAGTGTGCCTCTGAAAAATCTCAGTATAAAAGGTCCTCAAACTCCTTCCTCCCAACTCCAGCCTTACAAGAATCGGGACACCCTATTTTTAGGTGTGAATGTGCCCAATAAATGGGAAGGGTACTACAGCTCTGGAAAAAAATCAGTTTCTGAATCAGTTTCTCTGATTTTGCTATTTATAGGTTTATGTTTGAGTAAAATGAACATTGCTGTTTTAGTCTATAAACTACGGACAACATTTCTCCCGAATTCCAAATAAAAATATTGCCATTTAGAGCATTTATTTGCAGAAAATGAGAAATGGCTGAAATAACAAAAAATAATGCAAATAAAACAAGTTCATATTCATATAAGTTTTAAGAGTTAAGAAATCAATATTTGGAGGAATAACCCTGGTTTGTAATGCATCTTGGCATGTTCTCCTCCACCAGTTTTACACACTGCTTTTGGATAACTTTATGCCTTTACTCCTGGTGCAAAAATTAAAGCAGTTTGGTTTGATGGCTTGTTATCATTCATCTTCCTCTTGATTATATTCCAGAGGTTTTCAATTTGGTAAAATCAAAGAAACTCATTATTTTTAAGTGGTCTCTTATTTTTTTGTCCAGAGCTGTATATCATCTGTCTTTAATGCAAGTTCTTAAGACTGCAGCATCATGTGGACGAGCATTGTCCTGCTGAAACGGTTAAGCTCTTAAACTCAGTGGATGCTGGTGTAAACTGTACAAGTCTACTGGAACTGAATATTTTAGTAGTTCAGTATGGTCTCCTCTACCTGTATAAGGTAACGTGTTACAGGGCATATAATGTTGCACTCAAGCAATTACTCTGTGACTTCAAACATTCATGAAGCCAAGTCTTCCTAATTAACCATACATGTTACGTTTACTCACGTGTGCGTCCTGAAATGTTGTGGCCGATACGAGGGACACGCAGAACCAAACCAGTCTGAACAGGACAGTGACAGGAGAGGACACCTGTAATCAGCCTACAGTTCATCCTATACTCTTAATGTAGTGCAATAATGCACTGCCATAACATTAAAACCACCTCATACCACCAAACAGCTTTGATTTGTTAAAGCATGAACTTCACAAGACCTGTAAAGGGGTCCTGTAACATCTGGCACCAAGACAAACATCAGCAGAAGATCCTTCAAGCAGAACTACTACTAGAAGTTGTGAGGTGGGCGGGGCTTCCACAGACAACTAGACCTAGACCTAGACCTTGGAAGGTGGAGTTATAGGGGAGTTTATACACCTTTACTGTAGTAACTGTTTCTACTCCAGTTGTGCTACTATTTCAGTCGTACCACACATTTCTCTGATATTCTACCAGCTTCTGTGTTTGTGTGAGAGAGAGAAAGAGAGAGAGAGAGAGAAAGAGAAAGAAAGAAAGACTGACTTTCTTGCCCTTAGGCAATATACAGCACATTTGGGCTCTATAAAATATATGAAAATATCCAACTCAGCAAGAATAACTAAGCACAAAGCACAGGGAACAGATACCCCCCAGGAAAATTACTAGAAATCAGCTACCACATAAAATATACAGCTCTGGAAACAATTAAGAGACCACTTCAGTTTCTGAAACAGTTTTGTCTGATTTCGCTATTTATAGTAGAGGTTAGATCGGGCCAAAAAAATCAACCCAAACCCAGCCCGAGCCCGACCCGACCCTCTTTTATCTCCTCAGGCTCAGATTCTAGTCCCATACATAATTCTGCAGCTCCCTCAGTGTTTTCTGTCGTATTTTGCGGCTAGCGCAAGCGCTTACAACTAACGCCGCGGACCGTGAGGTGCCGCCGTGCTGCCGCTGTTGTGCCAAATCCGACTCCCTGCTGAATCCGACTCCCGCTTTGCGGACAGAATCGGCTCAACACCCCCCGCTGTACAACTGCGGGAGTGAAAACAGCGCTTATAAATAAATTATTTTTTTCACTTTCAGTTTTCGTTATTTGGTTAGTTTTCGTTAACAATAATAATTGGTTACTTAGCAACATTGTGATTATCACAACAGAGCTTTATTTAAAAAATAGAGTTATATAATAAAAAAAAACAGATGCCTACATCTCAGACTATTTTCTGGAGCCCGACCCGACCCGGCCCCGAGGAATGTGGTGGGAAATCTCGGCCTCGGGTCAGGTCGGGTTCGGGCAGACAATCTAAGCTCTAATTTATAGGTATATGTCTGAGTAAAATTAACATTGTTTTATTCTATAAAATCAAGACAACATTTCTCAAATTCCAACGAGCGCTGGATGTTAATCTACACAGACTTCTCTCCTGAAAACTGTTTATTTGGGTGTGTAACGTGCTTCTGTTTATTAACAGTAAGCTTAGATTTCCAGATTTCCATTGAAGCTGGAGCATTAGCTTTAGAGGCTAACCGCTAGCGGGTAATGCTAATGCTGCTCCAGTAGTGCTAGCCGGGGATAGCAGCAGGCTACAGGCCGATAATAATCACTGTTGGACGGCCAAAGAGCTAGCGCTTAGCATGATTAGCGGCTAATGCTGCTCCAGCGGTGCTAGCTGGGGTTACCAGCAGGGTACATTTTAATAATACTCATCTCTGAACTGCCAAAGAGCTAGCACTTAGCCTGATTAGCGGCTAATGCTGCTCCAGAAGTGCTAGCTAGGGTTAGCAGCAGAGTGCTTGCCAATAATACTCACCACTGAACGGCCAAAGATCGAGCTCTTAGTGTGGTTAGCGGCTAATGCTAATACTGCTGGAGAACTAAATTGAAACTCCTGTATAATGCTGCACTTCAGCGGAGTGGCTTTACTGCTCCTTAATACCTGACTGGTAGAATTCATACATACATACATAAAGTGCACCAGATTGTAAGGTGCACTGACACTGACTGAATTTTTTGGGGAAATGAAAGGATTTTAGGTGCACCTTGTAGTGTGAAAAAATGCAGTATAACTAAAAATGTAGAAAGAGAATATACAAAATTGAAGATGTGGCAAACTTTAGAAAATCTGGTTTACTTTTATTTATGCTGAAAAAGTCACTAAACAATTAATATTGAAACATGATACATAATAAACAGTACAGAGGTTTTTTACAAAAAAAAAATAATCAAAAACAAAACCCAACTGAAACAAATCTTACCCAATCCAACTAATAATAGCAGAAAACAATAAGAATTTTCAGTCCACAACATACAGGGTTCACTCAGTCCACAGCTGATGGTCAACGAGAAGCTGAAGGTCTACCAGGAGCTGAAGTCCCCGAACCCCGTCCTGCCTTTGGGTTTCTTCGCTGCTGATTCGCTGGTGGAGGTGGAGGGTTTGGAGGCCTCATCCGCCGCAGATCTCTTTCTGCACATGAACAAAAAAACAGGAAGAGGGGATTCATTTTTAATAAGTTTCACATTAGAATTATATAAACTTGCACATACAGCTAGTTACCAGATATTTTATCTTCTTCATCCTTCATCCTAGAATACGTAGAGTTAAGATTCTGTCCAATTTCTTCCATATTCATATACATTTTTATTAAAGATAAAAATTTACAAAAATTTTACACCAATGTCACATGGCAAAAGTCATGGGACACAGGTAACAAGATAACTCTCTTAACACCTCTAAAACACTAACTACTTCTAACCTCATTTCCTTCTTCCCCTCCTTCACTCCTCTATCCTATTATTTCCCTTTGACCTTCTTTTAGCCCTATATAAAAAATGTTTTATCTTAACTTCTATTACTTTTGTACTTAAATATTGTAAGTCGCTTTGGACAAAAGCGTCTGCCAAATGTAATGTAATGTAATGTAATGTAATAACACCTAACAACTATTACAGGTATAGGGATTTTCAAGTTATTTTCTGAGGAAACACTTCCTCAATTCACAGAACTGCTGTCCTATGACTTTTGACATGTCAGAGTATTTACACTACTGGTCAGGTGTTCACGATACCAAAATTATAATGATAACTAAATAAAAACTGCATGTTAAAGTGTAAAAGGGGCTGTTTACTCTTTGTGGGAAACAGCTAAATGTAAAGGAATCAATTGCTTGGTCATCACTAAAACTATAAAAAAAATAAATAATAAAATAAATAAATAAATAAATAGATAATAAAATAAAATTGAAAATCGCTTATATACAGCCCTGAAAAAAATGAAGAGACCACTTCAGTTTCTGAATCAGTTTCTCTGATTTTGCTATTTATAGGTATATGTTTGAGTAAAAGGAACATTGTTGTTTTAATGTATAAACTATTATGTATAAACTAAACATTCAGAAATGGCTGGAATAATAAAATATATGCAGAGCTTTTAGACCTCAAATAATGCAAAGAAAACGTTCATATTCATAAAGATTTAAGAGTTCAGAAATCAATATTTGGTGGAAAAAAGTTTTTTAATCACATTTTTTTCATGCATCTTTGCATGTTTTTCTCCACCAGTCTTACACACTGCTTTTGGATAACTTTATGCTGCTTTACTCCTGGTGTAAAAATCAAGCAGTTCAGTTTGGTTTGATGGCTTGTGATCATCCATCTTTCTTTTGATTATATTCCAGAGGTTTTCAATTTGGTAAAATCAAAGAAACTCTTTATTTTTAAGTGATTTCTTACTTTTTTTCAGAGCTGTATTTGAACAATATCAAGACTTTTTTAACAATATCACCCAGCTCTATTCTGAATATAATAAATCAAAATCAAATGAGGACTGAACTTGTGAGCAGAGCGCGTGAAGAGGCCAAACTCATAAAAGAGGCTAGTGTAGTTTATGATGTGTAAGAGCCTCAGTGTGAGGTGTGAAGCTGCTACGGTCTCATGGAGATGTTTTGTGAGTGGGAGATGGACCAGGGAACGCACACACAGTAGGGGTGTGTGTGTGTGTATGATAGTGATAATGATTAAGTGAGTGCTGCGATGGGTTCACAACATTTCTAGCTCAGTGCGAGTGTGTGTTTGCATGCATGTGTCAGAGTGTGTGTGTGTGTGTGTGTGTGTAAGTGTGTGTGTATGAGAGAGAGAAAAATAGAAATCAGTGGGGTGGTGCAGGATAATTATACTGGTGTCCCACTGCTTCCACAGTGAGCTCTGCTCACATCCTGCCCCCCACTGAGCAATGTTATGACCCCCCAACGCCCAGCCACCTACACACACTCTCACACACCAGGCTAATCACACTCTCCACAGCCAGCCCTGCCAGCATAATGAGGGACTTCGGTGCCCTAAGAAGCTATATGCTCTATATGCACTATTTAGACACTCCTACCTATAGCTGCTCCACCTTGTACAGTAAAGTTATCTTCTACTCCTTACATAAAAAAAAAAAAAAGCCTCTGTTCTCCTATTTCATATCAGCTCGTTTTTTTTATTTGCAGCTTCTCATCGTTCAGTAAAACCCCCTATCCAGATAAATCTCTCCATCCAGATAGAGAGTGAATCTGACTGTGATTGGAAGTAGAGAAGTATAAATATATACCATTCCGACTCCCTATTGGTTTATACTGTGATCCATCACACCAGCACATCACGTCACATCACGTCACGTCAATTACCCAAACCACTTAATAAGACTCCCTCTATCACTAGTGATGCCCCCCAACACCAGGAGGGTAAAGACTAGCACACGCCTCCTCCGACACATATGAAGTCAGACTCCGCCTCTTTTTGAACCGAGTAGCATCACAGCGCGCTTGGAGGACAGCGCAGCGACTCGGTTCAGATACATCAGCTCACAGAAGTCTCATGATGATCGACATCACCCTTTAGCGTGATGAGGTGAAAGAGTGCCATCTACTGTACCCACCCAGAGAGAGCAAGGCCTATTGTGCTCTCTCAGGGCTCCGGCAGCCGATGGCAAGCTTCATGAACAGGATTCGAACCAGAGATTTCCTGATCATAGAGGGAGTGCTTAGCCCCCTGGACCACTCGGAGCCCAACATATTTAATAATGTTTTAATAATAGAACATTATAGTCATTATGGCTTTTAGAAAAATGTGTTTTAGGGCTGTAGATTTGAAACCAGTCCTTTTACACTTTTACTTAAAGAGTAAAAAGCTGAAATTGATACTTCTACAACTTTTACAGAAGTATTTTAAGCCCCAGTATGAATGAGAAGTACTTTTCACACCTGTGTGTGTAACCCTTTTAAATACAATAAACTTTCCATTCCTGTCTACGCACCTAATTTTGGAAACTAAATGTCCAGCTTG
The DNA here is from genome assembly GCF_023375975.1 of Astyanax mexicanus. Classification (NCBI taxonomy): domain Eukaryota; kingdom Metazoa; phylum Chordata; class Actinopteri; order Characiformes; family Acestrorhamphidae; genus Astyanax; species Astyanax mexicanus. The sequence goes on from NC_064429.1 coordinate 31,141,571, forward strand.
AATCAAAGTAGGTTATAGTAGCTTCTTCAGTGTGTAATATATATATATATATATATATATATATATATATACACACACATATACATTGCAAAGTGCGGAGACAGGAGAAGCGCGTGTCTGCCCCAGACCATGGCGTGCAGCCCCGGTCTGTCCCAGCTGGCTCACATTGGACCGGCATAGAGACCCTGCCTCAAAACATGAACCAAGAGACACTAATGTTAAGCAACTAGAGCAGCACTGGGCTTTTTAAGTTTCTTTAAGTTTGTTTTATTGAACTATAAGTCGATAATGTAATTATCGTGACAGGCCTAGTTGGACTGTAAGCATATTGTGGCCTATTTTTTCACGAATAACTGTTGTCTGTCTATGTGAAGTTGTATTATATTGTGTGTGTGTGTGTCTCTACTCACGTAGCCGCCATGTTGATATATTTGCCGACCCCGGCTCTGTAGGCTTTTGGTTGGTCGGATTTTGCTTTGCTGAGAGAAGCTGAACTCTGAGCTCTTTCTTCTTCCAGCTTCTGAGCCTCCTTCTCCCTCTCAGCCGCAATCTGCAAGATCACAACATGCACATTCATACTCCTAAAACACAGGCATGCATTATTAACTGTGCAAGAAATGCACACAGCACACTCTAAAGCACTGGAAAAGAATGAAACTGTACATCCTCAGTAGTTTTGTGATTAACCTTTTAATGTCCTATTTTCTTTAAATTAGAACACAAACAATTTTTAATTAGATTTTCTCACCACTGATGGTGTTTCAGCATTAATCCAGCTTATTTTTCTAGTGTGCTTTGAATCAGTGCATTTATTAAAAGGCACACTACTGAAAGTTACAGTGACTTTAGTGGATGTTTTTAGCATAAGCATACCTCTGCCAATTGGTAGAGATGGCACAATTAAACACAGTATAGCAACTTAAAAATTACAGTTATTTTAATAATTATTAGTTTTATTATTAGGTCAATATTTGAACTCATTCTATTATATCTCTCTCTCTCTCACACACACACACTCGAACACACCTGTGCATCTGCCTCCTCATAAGGATCCACAAACACTGTAGTGCTTATGAGCTTAATCTCAGCCTGGGAACAGAGAGATAGAGATAGTGAGAGAAAGCAAAAGAGAGAGAGACAGAGAGACAGAGATAGTAAGAGAGAGCAAGAGAGAGAGAGAGAGAATAAAAAAAAAACACAAATCAATCTGGGGTTTTAGGAGGATTACTGCTGTCGTCTTTGAAGAATTTAATGTCCCAAATAAATGAGAAAAGCCCTCTTACTGAACTGGGCCACGCTGGCTGGTTAAAACACTCACACTGGAGAGCTCACCAAGTATAATATACACACCATGTGCAAAAAAACAACTAACAAAACCTTAAAAAAAATAATAATAAAAAAAATACATATATACATATAATATACATATTTAGTGGCATATCTTATTTATATAATACCAAAGAGTCAAAGGTAACTGTTTATGAAATGCTTTCAAGGATTTCAGGGCATTTTTGCAGTAGTGACATGCTTTACAATGTGGTGAAAAATGATTCCCAAACTGACCATGAGAGAGAGAGAGGCAGTGGTGTTGTGCCGAAATTTGCCTCCCTGCTAGAATTTAACTTCCCAATGAGTTTAACATCAGATTATTTTTACTTCTTGTACAAATAAGGATTAATCTACAGTTACAGTAGATATAGAATCACCAGCACCATAACCTGTTGAACTCTTACTGCTGCGTGAAGCTTGCCTTGAAGAGTCGCATTTTTTTTCTACTTTTATTATTTAATGGGTGACAGTAGCACGTCTCAACATCCTGTAATTGGCTGTAAGTCTCAACCTCTAGAAAACTGCTTTTACAGTGCAGACTAACTTTATCACAGTTAAGTTGAGATCGAGTTCAGATTGAGGCCATGTCTTTTGGTCCTTTGATCTGGACTATGGTTTTTGACACTTTTCTCACCTGCAATTCTGGTTTGGATCAAACTAAAAATATTTTACGACAAGTGTGAAACCACCATGAACTGCAGTGTGAAACCAACTAACTGGACAGAAGATATATTTTTTAAAATTTGTAATAAAATTAATCTTGGTATAAACTTTTCTTCTGGGGATCAAAACCAAAACGATGTCCAATTCCATAAAACAGCTTTAACACAAGCAGTCAGTGAAAGCTTTAAGATCTCTTTTGAGATCTCAGAAGCCATAAAGCTGTTACAGCAAAACTCCCCATTTATTCTCATACTCTACGGTACCAATCCTCAAAACAGTGTGTGTTAGCAGCAAGTTCTAGTGGGGGAAAAAAGTGGCTTAAAAGTACATAAAAATACTACAGAGCGTTCATCACAGAGCTTTGGAGGCAACAGAGGAGAAAGAAGTGATAAAGAGAAGAGAAATTGGGTAAGAGAGAATGAATGAGAGGATAGATGAATAAATAAATATATAAATAAACAAAGCGACATAAAATAAAAGCGAAGCGAGAATTCAGCTCTGCGAGTGTGCGACTTCTGGGCGAGGGGGGATCCCAGGAGAAAATCCTCTTTCATGGCAGAAGCCATGCAGAAGCATGAGTCAGTTCAGCTCCTGCGGGGATTCGGCGGAGTGGCAGCAGAAAAATATGAAGGCAAACAGTGGGGAGCGAAGAGCTGCTGCAAGGCACACATTAAGCAAAGCTGGCACGCCGGTTTGTGTTAATGGCATTTCTGACGGGCACATTTCAGGCAGTGTTACAGCGCTTATGTCTGACCCACACTACAGTGCTACAGACTAGTAGCTCTCCAGCCCAGAGGGTTGTTGAACCCAACTGCAGAACAGTTGATCTCAAAGCAGGTAAAGCCAAGAAGAAAGAAAAAAAAAAATAAAAATAAACACACCGCTCCTCACGTGGGATCAAACCTGTGACGACGGGGATGCGGTACAATACACTACCGCTGCCCCGGCTAGTGAATTGAGACACGACCGGGAAAAAACACACTTTTAAGGAGATCAGGAGCCCAAGAACGGGTGAAAAAACGTGAGAATGGGCAAAAAAGAAAGTCAAGGAGGAATGTAAACAAAAGCTCACCAGAGAAGTATTTTATTTATTAATTTTTCCATTATAGTTCATTACAGTTCAAAACACCCTCACGAGCCAGATGTTTTATGCTTGCTGGCCACGTGCCTATTGCCGACCCCTGTAATACACCACCATTTTCAAATTGAAAGCAAAAACCTATTTCTTATGCAAGTTCACAAAATATTCACAAAATGGAATATTAAACTTACTTCTTGATATCAATAACAGTCCTCTTGTTTTCAAATTAAAATTTCTTGGTTATGGATTATACTTTTGGTTCTCAAAACATTTGACCCTATTTTGACACCATAACATACTGCCTCAGCTTCCTGTAATCGTCCTGAAAATCTGAACCTCTTGAAAAGTGCTTACACACTGCAGACAAACCGGACCGTGGTTCAGTTGATGCAAATCGAGAACCTATCTTTTGGTTGGACAAAATATTAGTCCTTTTTTGTCCACACTGTAGATTTCAACACCTTTCACACCTGCTATGTTGTTTCAGACCAAATAAAAAGGTCCAGACCAAACTAGGCAGGTGGGAAACCACCATTAACTGCAATGTGAAACAAACTAACTGAACCAAAACTAGACAATATAACAAAATAAATATTTTCTTTTTGCAGAAAAATGGCATAGAAAGACTTTAGGTACCTTAGGTCTGTCTGTTTTGGGATCACTCTCAACGTTTTCCATAGCTGTGAGGGCCTCAAACCCACCCACCACTCTGAGGAAAGAAAAAGGAGAGAAAAAGATAAAAAAAAAATCAGTATAATAGTTTTTACAGTATGATTGTGTTCCATGATTTTACATGTCCAAAAGACAGAAGCTAAAGAATTCTGCAGTGAATATAGATATGGGGCCTCTTATATTGAATGTAGAGTTTTTATTGAAAATTCTGACCAGATGACGCCAGCCACGATCCTTTTTTTTACCCACTACACTGTCCAAATGTTTCCGTTATGACAGTTCCTGTGACTTGTTGAATTTCTTTACAGGTTTCTGACAGAATCAACTGTCTATATACTAGGTGTGCCATATCAAATCTGAATATTGTGAATATTATACCCTGAAATATCGTGCCATATCACCCATCCCTAATTATCTAATCAGAGTACTGCTTTTTTTTGCTGTTTTCAGCAAAAGACAAAAAATTATTTTACTTTAATCCTGGATATATGGAGATATTTGGAGTGCATTATTAGTATCTTGACATTCTGGATAATTGACTTTTGTTATAAATCTGATAAAATGCTTGTATTTTTTTTTATATCCAGTTAGGGGTGTGCCATATCATATCGTATGCAGTAATACAATTCATTTTAATTTTATTGCAGTAGTGAATTCTTGAAGTATATTTTCTTAATGTAATGTTTTTTCGTAACGCCATGAGTATCATCATCACAAAAATACCATGAAATATTGTGAAATTATTTTAGGGCCATATCGTCCACCCCTACTATCTACTGTGATTCACTCTGGCAGCTTCTGTATGCATTAAAACAATAATTTGGTTAATTAAATTAAATCAAATTAATTGTATCAACCTCTCAGCCCAACAAGATTAGTGTTTGATAAAAGTTTTTGTTAGCAAAAAAAAAAATTTGTAGACACACGAACAGACAGACAGACAGGTCAATCCCACTCAAACACAATTTGATAAGCAACATGCTCAACACTCCCATGATGACGACAGTTTGTATAAATTCAGTAAGATTCACAAGGTCCACAGCGGCTCCAATATGATTCAGCAGTGTATCTACAGTCATATGACCGTGGCTTGGGTTAGTGAAGAAAATACCACTGAAAAGTCTGAGAGCAGCAGACACAACACTGAAGAAAAACATCTTATCTGTGAACACAGTCCGGAGAAAGTGGCAGAAAGAGTTAAGATCTGGAGGAGAGCGAAACTCTGATAACTGTAGATTACTTTCACTTCACACAGGCCGGCCTTTCATGCTGAAATTTAGTCTACACACACTGCTTTCACTACTAGGCAACAACAGATCACTGCAAATTCTTCTGAGAAGGAATAACATTCATAATATTAAGATTAAATATGGATTAATTGTACCAAATGCAAGGGGGGTGGTTGTGTTGTGCTAAAACAGACCATAGTTCTTATAGCATTACTTCTAAACCACTACAGTTTCCACAATACTATCTCGGTGGAATTACCGTATTTATCCTAATATTGTGTAGCATGTATTCTCAATTCTGCAGTTATGTAATAGAAAAACAATTACGAGTAAAGTAAAGTAAGTGTTTTTCTTGCTGCACTATAAAAATAGAATTTTAGAGGCTACTTTTGGGTAGGTTACCTCTTGGTGATTGATGTTTGCAACAAAGTCAGTCACCCCTAGTAGTGATACAAGGGACGCTCACTAACAGCACAGCAATATGCGTAGGAAAACTTGTGGCCACAACAAGTGTTGCCTCTCATGGCAGAGCTTCTAACTGGCATTTTTCAGCAGGATAATGCTCACTCAGACACAGCAAGGGTGTTGGTCTCTCCTGGTCACCAGACTTCTGATTGCCAATTAAGTATTAGTAAGTTAATGAGACCAGCTAGGACATCAGATTCAGCAACCTACGAGTGTACAGCAGGATCTACAGGCCCAGCCACAACATACTGAATGTGGGCAATTGTGCTGCACGATGCTATAAATAACCTGTATGTTTCCATGACCCATTGTATATAATCTTGTTTCCAGGCTATATGTACATTTTTCCCCAATAAACGTATCTATTCAGTCTAAAGTTGTGTATTCTACATCCAGTAGTTATGTAATAAAAGTGCATAAAAAGTGTTTTGCTTGATTAACTATAAAAATAGAGCCTTTAAATGCTACTTTTGGGTCGTTTTGAGTTTCACAAGTGAAAGATTGTTGTCTGCTAGAGAGTCAGCCACCCCTAGTAGTGATACGAGGGACGCTAACAGCTCAGCAACATGTGTAGGCTTTTTTTTTTTTTTTAGCAGGATGATGCTCGTCCACACACACACCAAGAATTTCTATACTTAATCAGACCAGCTGGGACATCAACTTTAGCAACCTACAAGTGTAGAGCAGAATCTACAGAACCTTTATGGTTCCACAACCAAGCGTATCTTATCTTGTATTCAGGCTAGATGCACAGTTTTTCCCCCAATAAACTTATCCTAACATTTTGACCAATTTTACATATCATTTCATTCACACATACAAACAATTAACTACTTGGCTGGTTATTTATCTGTCAATTAGTCTATGCACCATCACCCCTTTACAAGTTGCTTCCACCCTGTTTACCACTGGTAACTTGTGCTATTGATTTTCAGTGGCACACTTGTGAACCTATACAGAACTATAACTTATACAAGCTTAGCTTTACAGTGGTAAAGTCAGATTCAACACTGTATTTGTTTACACCACACACAGTGTTCATCCCTCTTTTCCAGCTGTTCCTGTAGGGCCTCTGGTTGCCATGAGAAGCATCCTATACAAGGAGGGTTTGGGCCTGCAGAAATCCCATAGGCCGAGGGTCAAGGGGGATGTGTGTGTGTGTGTGTGTGTGTGTGTCTGCACATGCTTAAAACACGCACTTGTATGTGCAAGGGTCAGTCTGTACTACTTCTGTGGAGCTGAGGATTATGTGAATAAAGTAAATAGATGTGCTGATGAAAAGGTACACTGTGTGTGTGTGTGTTTACTAATTAACAAAAGCAATAAACACTTTTATTATTGAGAAAACTGAGATTATGATTAGGCTTAAAACTTCATATATACAGTAGTGAAATATAAAAATAAATAAGCAGGTGATTAACAGTACAATTTAATTAACAAAGAACTAGCTGGTTTAGAAACTACTTATCAAATAGAAAACAGTGTCACATGACCTATCCTATTTAATCCTATTAGTGATTAGTGAGTTCCTCAGGGTTCACTATTAAGACATACCCTGTTTTAAATCTATGTGATCTATGTATCTTATCCTGCCTAAGAGAATTTCTTATTTTGTTGAATGATGACGGTGCAGATATACACATCTATAACTTACATAGCCTACACAACGCAGTATAACTATATAACTTTAAAAGTCATTAATTTAAGCTAATTTTTATTAACTTTCAGCAGCTTTAAAATGCCCGATTGTCCAGCGTTGCTTGATCCTTTTTTCAGACATACAATAAATACATCAGCAAGTATCGGTTTAAAATATCGACCAGATCTCTCTGTCTGATGCAAATGATTCCCCCCAAAAAAAGCAATTATCATCAGATACAGATATTATTTTATAATTCTGATACTATCCTGCATCCCTAGTCATGTATTAATATTTTGACTATTACTACTAAATTATTAATATCCAATACCTGATTTAAAATGAATAAACTGTCTGTTAACATAAAGAAAAGCTTTGGAAAGATTTGTAAAATAATCCAATATACAAAAGTGATATACCAAAGAGAGGGTGCTAATACTGTAAATTACAGTTTTTCCAAAGTTTGCACATGCCATAATTAATAATTACAATTTTTCTGTTGGCATTCAAGATCATGGCTTGACTTCCACAGTTCCCCTGAACTGCCGCTTATAATTTACAGCATTCTACATGAACAATTTAATTCATTTTCTGTTAAATATATATATATATATATATATATATATATATATATATATATATATATATATATATATATATATATATATATATTTATATATTTATATATAAGGTCTGACTTTTAAACAGTGCTGAGTTAATACATACTGTTTTTTTTTACATGTATAAAATACATTTGTGACATATTTATGACTTTTTGAACATTGGACAAACCTCTGAATGTGCAAGTCTGCCCATATGTGTGTGTAAGTGTGCGAGTGTGTGTTTGAACAGTAGCTGTTGGTCCAGACTTATGCTGACAAGCCTCTGAATTCCTCAGCTAGAGCCCAAGGATTACAACTCAATGCCAAATGGGCAAGACTGCTTAAAAGAGGGAAGCAGTGTGTGTGTGTGTGTGTGTGTGTGTGTGTGTGTGTGTGTGTTTTCTGGTGCACTGGAATGTTCTGGCTGAACAGTAGACATACTTTCCCCTAGGATAAGCTTTACACAGTAAGGACGGCAAACATGACATTTACCACTGACTCAGACACTGAGCAGCACTCATACACACACACACACTGTATACACACACAGCATATACATCATCAAAAATATGGGTAAAATAGCTACATATCACACGCTCAGGCTGGCCAGCTAGAGCCATTTTAGACTGTTCAGACTACAATCAAAATGAATAGAAAAGTGAACAGTAAATCACAGGGTCTTAACCAAAGATAAGTGGAAGATGATTACCTGCCAAACACAGTGTGTTTACGGTCCAGGTATGTGCACGAACGGAAGGTTATGAAGCTGTGGAGAAATAGAAAGAAATAAAAAAGTGAGTAATGATTGTTGCATTTAAAATCATGAGACCAATTACTAACATAATCAATTCCAAATAATCAGAGTGCAGGAGTTCCTCAGCAGTTGCGGCACCGGACCATCATACTCACAAGATATGTACAAAAAGTACTAGAGAGCCAGACTTGAGCAGCCAGAAGTGACTTGTGACAAACAGTGACTTGAGTAAAAATTAAAGAGTTCTTTAAGCTCCACACTTTTAGTACTGAAAGTAAAAGTACAGGACTGTGTTAATAGTGTAGTTATTTCAAAAAGGATTAAAAATTAAAAATACATTTAAAAATAGATAAAAAAATAAAAGAAAGTGCCCAAACAAAAAAAAGCACAAATAAAAATAATCAGACACTTTTATAAAAAAAAAGAGCAGCAATAAAATAAAAAACTGACTTTTGAAAAAGGACAGCAATTAAATAAATATAGCTGCATTTTTATGAAATGAGAAGCAATAAAATAATATCTGATGTACTTTTATTTTATTGCTTTTCTTCTTTTAGAAGTGCTCCTGTTTTTATAAAAGTGCATCAGTTTTTATTGCTTTCCTTTAAATGTCAGCTTGATGTCTTAATTCACTCAGTGATGAGGATTTTCATTAACCCCGACGACAATGCAGAGCATCTACCGCTCTGGCTTTAGTGATAATGTGGGTTTATAATGATTCCTAACATTTTTATAATTGCATCAAGTAATGATGCAGCAAATCAAAATCGGAGTATCAGAGTAAATCTATTAACTCATCTAAAATATGTAGTGAAATAAAAGTTGAAGTTATATATAAAAAAATAATACTCCAGTTGATACAGATACAGCATTGACATAGTTCTACTTCATTACTGTACATCTCTGCTACTTGCTTCTAGTGTGTAAGTGAGTGTTGACTGCACGGATTGGATAAAGGAGGAAGCTCACAGAATCCACAGAAATCTTCAGGCACAGTTTTAACATGTTTTATTGTTTTTCCAGCTGTGAGTAAAGCTTTCTCTAGTGGGAGTGGTTAATCTAAATAGTCAAGACTGTGATGTAACAGTTTGGGGGTTTTGAAATTGACTTGTTATCCAGCTCTGTTTTGGTATCCAGCTCATCTTCTGAGTTTCACGATTTTTTGTCAGTTTCACATACTGAACTCTCATATAAAAACACCAAGGAAAATACGGTTCCCCACTCTAGTAGGCCTTATTTTGCTTATTTGCTTATTTTTTTTTACATCAACTTTTTTTTTTTTATTCTCGTGTTAATTTTTGTTAAGCGTGTTAAGCTTTTTTTTCTTTTCATTTTAAGCCAAAACACGAAATCATACACTGGAACATAAACACTCACAACTGAGATTTATTGGTGTCGGGTCCAGAGTTAGCCATGCTCAGCACTCCGCGGCCAGTGTGGGAAAGATTGGGCTTAAACTCGTCCTTAAAAGGCTTCCCCCAACACGACTCTCCGCCTGGTACAGAGAAACACACACACAGGAGGGAGGGGGTTAGGCAATAAAAAGAGAGATGGGACGGAAACATGTTATAAAAAGTATATTAAATGAAAAAAAAAAAATAATATATATATACAAAACAGTAGAACACGGTCTAGTTATCCCTGAAGGCGAATAATTTTCTCGTCATGAACGGTTCTCGTCGTAAACAGACGACTGACTGTAACACATAGCAAACCACAACGTTAACAGCAGCACTGCACTGCTCTACAGGCAATTATTTTGACCATTATTTTTGGTGTGTCTCATAATGCTGCATAGCAACAAACCATCCATATACAGCAATAATAATAATAACCATAATCTGAAAATGATTGCGAGAAGAAGATTACATTTGCTATAATAAAATATCAGTGACACATTAAGTTTGATAGCTGTGACAAATGACATAAAAGCTAATGTTGCGAAGGCAAATGATTACTGCAGGGCGAAAAACAAGAGATAGAAGAGAAAGATAGTCCCGGCATTAATGGGAAGAAAATGCATTCGTTTCATCCATGCTACTCCACAGGAAACTCAACTCAGCCCAGACACACAGTTTACTCAAATATAAATCACAGCCCTATACATACTGCTGTTTCATGACTTCTGGCATGTCCGGAGTACTACAATATTGACTTATCAACAATTAATTTTGCTGACCTCAATAATGGCCTTTTAAGTAAACAGTACCCATTAAACGTAAATGAGGCTGTTTTTCAGGTTTCATTTTTATTTTATTTTTTATATGTTTACTTATTAAGGATAAGCAGAAATGTTGTAATTGATTATGCTTATTATGCCAATATTATTATATTATCATTATATGTCAGTGACACAAAATGGTCTTAATATCAATATCAATAATATAGTAATAATAATATCAATAATATAGCGGTTAAGCGGGCTAAGCGCTGCCACTATGATCGGGACACTGCTGGTTTGAATCCCGCTCATGCAACTGGCCATCGGCTGCCGGAGCCCTGAGAGTGCATCACTGGCCTTGCTCTCTCTCTGAGTGGGTAGATGGCGCTCCTTCCCTTCATCACTTCAAAGGGTGATGTCGATCAGCACGTAGCATCTGTGAGCTGATGTATGAGAACCGAGTCGATGCGCTTTTCTCCGAGCGTTAGCGCTGTGATGCTACTCGGCAATGCTGCATGAGAAGCAGCTTGGTTGTAAGGATTTCTGAATTAGAACTTAATTTGCTGAGTATAAAAGAGCGTTTTCACACCTGTAGTTGTGAAAGTTTCTAAGATCCGGATCACTTGATGAGTTTGTTTATTTGGAGCGTTTCTCCCTCTGTTTGGTTTGTTTTCACACAGGCATAAAAACCTAAACGCACCTAATGTGCACCAATAAACCATGCAAGCACATCGTCTCCTCTGATTGGGCAGATGTGTCTGGCACAGGAGCAAGAAAGCAGATATAGCAAAAAGATTCTGTGTTTTAGTGAGTATATCTGTATATCTGTGCAGTGTGAAGCTGCTTTAACACAGAACACAAAATTGCAGCTGCGCTTTTAAACACAGTGTTATCAATTGGACGTGTCGTGTCGTGGCAGCGAGCGAGCAGTGAACAATGCACATACTCTGCTTAGTGTGTAAACAGCATGGAGCAGCAGAGACAATGTTTGTTCATAGCAGTATATTATCTGGCTAATATATTGGATTAAACTGCACCTAATCAGCAATTTATCTCAATTAAATAGAAGTATGTTTGACAGCTGGGTCAGATCAAGACCATATCAGGTTCTCATCACAAGCGAAACCGCAGATTGGGGCGAAAGTTGTGATCAAACTTGGTTGCATAATTACAGGGTTCATACACTTTTTAACCAATAAATTTCCATAATTTTTTCATCACTTTTCCAGGCCTTCAAGGCAAATTTACATGATTTCCATACGATTTTTAAAACATCAGTAGGGTAGGGATAAATTATTGAATTAACTCTGAGCTGATGTATTTTTGTTAGCTCAAAATAGATTTTCTCCATCGATAAACTGAAACACAATGATTTCTAGACCCAATTTCCATGACTTTTCCAAAACTTTCTGGTTATTTTTATTTTTCCAAAACTTATCCAGGCCTGGAAAATGTGATTTTCAAATTCCATGACTTTTCCAGGTTTTTCATGACCATATGAACCCTGTAATTAATTAAACAAAATAAATGAATAAATAAAACTAGAAAAGGCAAAGTTCGTGAACGAACTTTAAGTTGGCTTGGAAAAGAGCGCTAATAACGTTAAAAAGTTAAAATGGTTGCTAAGCTGTTTCTGTCTGAAGAGTGTGAAGAGTCGTGGATATGCTGTTAACTTTTGGCTAAACGCTAAATGCCAAAAACGCCGAAATCTAAAAATGTTTGGTTAAACGCTGAAATCTAAAAACGTTTGGTTAAACGCTGAAATCTAAAAACGTTTGGTTAAACGCTGAAATCTAAAGACGTTTAGTTAAACGCTGAAATCTAAAAACGTTTGTTTAAATGCTGAAATCGTAAAACTTTTGGTTAATCTTTTGATTGCCAATTTGATGCTAGGCAGTTGCTATCATTTCAGAAGTGGTTGCTAAGCTGTTGCTAGGCAGTTGCTAATGTTTTCCAGGTGGTTGCTAAGCTGTTGCTAACTGGTTGCTAGGCAGTTGCTAACATATTACAGGTGGTTGCTAAGGTGTTGCTAGGTGGTTGCTAGGTTGTTGCTAGGGTGTTGCTATGGTATGCGGGGTGGTTGCTAAGATGTTGCTAGGTGGTTGCTAGGTGGTTGATAACTTGTTGCTAGGTGGTTGCTAAGGTGTTGCTATGGTATCCGGGGTGGTTGCTAAGGTGTTGCTAGGTGGTTGCTAGGCAGTTGCTATCATTTCTAAAGTGGTTGCTAAGTGGTTGCTAGGCAGTTGCTAACGTTTTCCTAGTGGTTGTTAAGGTGTTGCTGAGTGGTTGCTAGGCAGTTGCTAACGTTTCCCAGGTGGTTGCTAAGTGGTTGCTATGCAGTTGCTAACGTTTTCCAGGTGGTTGCTAGGCAGTTGCTAAGTGGTTGCTAGGCAGTTGCTAACGTTTTCCAGGTGGTTGCTCAGTGGTTGCTAGGCAGTTGCTAACGTTTTCTCGGTGGTTGCTAAGTGGTTGCTAGGCAGTTGCTAACGTATTCCAGGTGGTTGCTAGGCAGTTGCTAAGTGGTTGCTAGGCAGTTGCTAACGTTTTCCAAGTGGTTGCTAGGCAGTTGCTAACGTTTTCCAAGTGGTTGCTAGGCAGTTGCTAAGTGGTTGCTAGGCAGTTGCTAACGTTTTCCAGGTGGTTGCTAAGTGGTTGCTAGGCAGTTGCTAACGTTTTCCAGGTGGTTGCTAGGCAGTTGCTAAGTGGTTGCTAGGCAGTTGCTAACGTTTTCCAAGTGGTTGCTAGGCAGTTGCTAAGTGGTTGCTAGGCAGTTGCTAACGTTTTCCAGGTGGTTGCTAAGTGGTTGCTAGGCAGTTGCTAACGTTTTCCAGGTGGTTGCTAGGCAGTTGCTAAGTGGTTGCTAGGCAGTTGCTAATGTTTTCCAGGTGGTTGCTCAGTGGTTGCTAGGCAGTTGCTAACGTTTTCCAGGTGGTTGCTAGGCAGTTGCTAAGTGGTTGCTAGGCAGTTGCTAACGTTTTCCAAGTGGTTGCTAGGCAGTTGCTAAGTGGTTGCTAGGCAGTTGCTAACGTTTTCCCGGTGGTTGCTAAGTGGTTGCTAGGCAGTTGCTAACGTTTTCCAGGTGGTTGCTAGGCAGTTGCTAAGTGGTTGCTAGGCAGTTGCTAACGTTTTCCAAGTGGTTGCTAGGCAGTTGCTAAGTGGTTGCTAGGCAGTTGCTAAGTGGTTGCTAGGCAGTTGCTAACGTTTTCCAGGTGGTTGCTAAGGTGTTGCTAAGTGGTTGCTAGGCAGTTGCTAAGGTTTTCCAGGTGGTTGCTAAGGTGGTTGCTAAGCAGTTATTAGGTGGTTGCTAAGCCCTGGCTGGGGTGCCGGGGTGTCCAAACTTTTGACTGATAACTGCTCCATACAGCAGCTCCTCCATACACTCACAGTACTGGAGGAGCAGGGGAGAGAAGGGGTTCCGTGCGCAGAGCTGCTCGTGTGTGAGATGGAACTCTGGGCCCCCCATTCATTTCAATGGGAAAACTTCGTACGACATTTGTACGAAAACCGTACGACGTATCGTCGAAACGTTAAAATTTTCGGAAAGAACGCGGTAAGTTCTATAGACCGTCCGATTTTTGTCTTTGTATGTCAAAAATTGTTACCTACACAAACGTTCAAAGTTGTCCCCCATTCATTTCCTATGGGAAAAAAAAGCGTACGTTTACGAAGTTTTTACGAAAACCGTACGATGTATCGCTTAAAAAAGCACAAGCAACCTATTCGGGTATAGGTCCTACGATACTGCAAAATTTCGTGATTCTACGTCAAAAGCCCTAGGAGGAGATGCGTATAGAAATTTGAGCGCGGAATAATAATAATAATAATAATAATAATAAGAAGATTACGAAGAACAGTAAGTTGGCTTTTCCAAGCCAACTTAATAAAACAAATTATAACTCGTTACTGATTCCAAATTTATAGTGTTCATTAACGATTTAATGTGGACGGCCCTATTAAATACCAATACAGCCTGTACTAAAAGTTCATCTCTCTAAACAAGATGTCTGCAGCTTGAAGGACAGCATACTGTCACCACAAGACACTTACTGTTATCATAAACAAAAACCCCACTCCAAAAGACCCTCAAAGCTGCAGGACTAATTACCCCATCATCCAGACCAATTAAAATCTCTGCAGGAGGGTCCACTCATGGTGTGTGTGTCCCTGTGTGAAGCTCACATGTCTACAGTCATGATGCCGTCACCAAATCCATGGACCAAATCAATTATTCTGAACTAAACTCTTCACAAAGTTCAGATTCTGAAACTCGTACATAAGCAAGTTGCTTATAAACGGAAGTGACCTGTACTTCCATCAGTTCCTCATATCCTAACGCCTCTAATAACCATCTGATGAAGAAAGCTGACCCTGGATCAGGCTTTTCATTGGCCGGCTCAGCAGCTGCCGGGCGCCGTACTGTGTTTACTGCTCACCAATCTGCCTTTTAAATGCTGTGCACCCTCGTAAACATTCCCCGGGTGACATTTCTGCATAATTTATGGCCTAGTTGACATTTCCTACCCCCCATGCCTCTGACTTGATTAAAAAAGGGAGGGGTAAAACAGTCGAGGGAGTGGATGAAATTCCTGTCACCGCAAATCAAACTCGCCGAGAAAACAAGTGACGAGACAAGAGTTTTTTAAACCATTGATTAGAAAATGTGTTAAACTAATGCAGACGAGGGCATGATGGTGAGATAATGTGATAAGTTAAGTTGAGTTGCTGGGTGTTTATGGAAGCCAGTCCAATTCAGAAGGGTCTCCACAGATGTTCTGCTGTGAGCCCAAAAGTTTGTAGACACCTCTACTTGGGTGGAGAGAATTTACAATAGAGATGTTGGAAGATTGTAGTGAGGATCTGTCAGCATTGATAAATGAGAAAAAGATTAAGGTCAGGTACGATATTTGATGATTTCATGATACTGTAATTCTGCAATACTGAATATACAGTATAACAATACAATTCTCTATCATACTTCTGGTTGCCTGTGTTACTGAAAATGTACAAAATAAGTACAAATTAAGTAAATAATACCTGTAGTAAATCCAAACGATTACTAATAACTAATATCCTTACCATATTAATTTTATTAGCGCCACCATATGAAGTAATGAAGCAGTAGCTTTAGTAAGTCTAATTGGTGGGCGAGGTGTTTTAATAAAATAATTTTATTTAAGGCCACGTATCAATGCTGTATCTCAAATATCGCAATATTGATATTTTGACATTTTATCTCATCCCTATCTGTTAGCACTGAGGTTTCAACCCTGCTGAGGCCAGCTGTTAGCATTTTAAACTGTAATTTTAATTAAGTAAATTAAGTAAACCATGTGATGGAAAACACAAATAGCAGAGAGTGTATCTTTATATAGAAATTTGCTGATAGCTACAAGGGTTGGACAATGAAACTGAAACACCTGTCATTTTAGTGTGGGAGGTTTCATGGCTAAATTGTAGCAGCCTGGTGGCCAATTAATTGCACATTATTGCACCAGTAAGAGCAGAGTGTGAAGGTTCAATTAGCAGGGTAAGAGCACAGTTCTGCTCAAAATAGTGCAATGCACACAACATTATGGGTGACATACCAGAGTTCAAAAGAGGACAAATTGTTGGTGCACGTCTTGCTGGCGCATTTGTGACAAGGACAGCAAGTCTTTGTGATGCATCAAGAGCCACGGTATCCAGGGTAATGTCAGCATACCATCGAGAAGGACCAACCACATCCAACAGGATTAACTGTGGACGCTGTAAGAGGAAGCTGTCTGAAAGGGATGTTCGGGTGCTAACCCGGATTGTATCCAAAAAAAAAACATAAAACCACAGCTGATCAAATCACGACAGAATTCAATGTGCACCTCAACTCTCCTGTTTCCACCAGAACTGTCCGTGACCACAATACATTATTGTTGTCTAAAACCAGATGTTTCAGTTTTATGGTACAACCCATGTATATACTGTATTTATCTTTGAGATTGTTGAGAAATGTTGGCTTGTGCATCTTTAAATCCATATGCATTAAAAAAAAAAAAAGAGAAAATGTAACCTTTTTAATCGGACACTAGCATTGGCATTAAATGCTAGTGTTAATTCATGTCTATGTTACCTTCTGGCCCTCTCCCTTTAGTTAGGCTGTAAAAGTCAGATCTGCCAGAGTCATTACCCAAACTACTGACCTGTCTGGCCTGACACCGGAAGTGCAAGTGATGAAGTTTTACCATAAAAGTCTCCTGATAGCCATTTTCTCCTAAAAGACCACTTCCATTTTACGAATGTTGCTTGCTTTCTATTCCAAGCTAGTGCATTTTTAATGATGCTAACTCTATATATAGAGTGCCGGACTCTAGTGAAGTCCCTGTTAAAGGCCTGTGCTCATCAGTTCTTTAGCTAAACAAGCATCTATTTACACTGAATCATCTCTGTGATTAAGCTCCTGAATCATAACCACCTTCTTCTGTTACACTTTCATACGCAGGGCATTGCCTTTCCTAAAAGGAATGAAGAAGCAACTATATTCCTCCCTGAAATTATATTACACTAATTTCTACACATTCCATATTTTTATTTCCCATTAAAGCCTGTGTAGGGTTATGTTTAGAGCACATTGCTTAGCTAGCAAACAGAAATTGTGGTTTGTTCCAAAACAAATAGAGCATCAAGTAGGGGTGGGCAATATTATATCGTACACAATGTATCGTGACACAGAAATATCATGATATTAAAAATCCATATTGTGATAATAGGGCTGTTCTGTCTTAAAAGTAGTCTATTATTTACTGTGAAGCTTTAGGTGTATTTATTGTATAATTGTTTTAGTTTGCAGTTTATATGCATGCACTAAATATTCTGCTATATTATTTGCTGCATTATATTATTTTATGCTATATTATTTATTTTGCCACATTATGATTATTCTGTTATACTATTATACTATATATATATATATATATATATATATATATATATATATAAGTATATCGTTATCGCCAAAATACCCTGAAATATCGTGATATTATTTTAGAGCCAACCCCTAGCATCAAGTAACAATCCCGTTAAACATTTGCTGTGTGTGGGAGAGCATTATCCTGCTGAAAAAAAATCCAACTGAAAGCCCTGTCATGAGAGAGACAACATACGTAACATACAGCTCTGGAAAAAATGAAAAGAACACTTCAGTTTCTGAATCAGTTTCACTGATTTCGCTATTTATAAGTATATGTTTGAGTAAAACGAACATGGTTGTTTTATTCTATAAACTACAGTCTACTATTGTCATTTAGAGCATTTATTTGCAGAAAATGAGAAATGGTTTTTCAGACCTCAAATAATGCACCAGTCTTACACACTGATTTTGGATCATTTAAGCCACTTCTGGTGCAAAGATTCAAGCAGTTCAGTTTGGTTTGATGGCTTGTGATCATCCATCTTCCTCTTGATTATAAATTGAGGTTTTTAATTTGGGAAATAATCGGGAAAAATGTCTGACTGTGTCGTAGAGACATGTCTAGCAGTGAACGATCTCTCATCAAGAGGTACACTACCCAAAAGTAGCCTTTCAGAACCGGTTAAACATTAGCTGAGTGTGGGTGAGCCCTCTTTTTGGACTCTTATGCCCTCTTTGTGGCAAGATCCAGTGTCTAATCAGACCACACTTGTGAGTTTTGCAGCAATGTCTGAATTTGCTAGAGGCAGTAGATGAACAAAAAAGCCCTGGATTATTCCTTTAAGTGTCCTGTAACTCATATTCATTTACAGCGCACTTAAACAAGCGGTTAGCAGTTGCTAAAGTCATAATCATCTGATGGCGAGAAGTGTTCCAGTTGCTATTGACAAAAGATTTATTTAGAGCCATGACTCACGCTGCAACCGACCTCCGTCAAAGCTACGAACAAAATGACCTGTATAATTACCTCCACACCCACGTCTGCTCAGCGCTCAAGCACTGGCGCAGTACTCCATCCACAGGCACTACATCTTCATAAAAGTCACTCGAAATAGCGCCGCGCTAACGCTAAACACACTTTCCCACCGAGAACAATTTGGGAACAGTCTGGGAGCGAATGACTGTCATTTTGTGTAGACGAACAATTCTTCAAAATGTGAAGCTGGAAAGAAAACGTGGGTTCGCTTACCTGTACCGGTGCCTGTGGGATCACCTCCTTGGATCTAGGAAAGAGAAAAATTATATGATTGTGTTTTTAGCGTATAATACGTCTGGGTCAGTGTAAATCAGTGAGTAAACCAGTGAGTAAGTCAGTGAACGCTGTAAGTGGACTGGACTGGCATGTTTGTGTGCCCAGCTGTCATAGACCTAGCAATAAAATCCTGCAGCATCGATAATGTAAACTTAAGCAGCTCAGTCTGAGAGACGAAGTTCCTCAAAAGGCAAACGTGGAGCAGGCCAAGCTTTTCCTTTCATAACAGACACACATGCACACATATGCATTAAGTTACTGTAACACACACAAACGCACACACACACATGGCTCGGCAAACAAGGTCTCGTGACACCACCATATTGAGGGATCCTGAAGGGAATGCCTAAGAAAACATGTTTTTGTACAGCACCCATATGGACCAAAGGCTACAATAATGTGTAATCACTGTTCAATAAAAAGCTATTAAAAATCTAATCTATTTTTTGGTTTACTGCATAGTTTAAACAAACTTAGTCAAAATGTCTTGATGAATGGACCAATAGAAATTCTCTCCGAAATGACGTGAATTGACTTCTACTAAAAAGTGTTACGTTTATGGTGTAGCATGGGAACAATTGGAATACGACATAGCATAGCATGCAGCAGAGTGAAGGGAAATGTGCATATTCCATAGGACAGTGCAGTATTCTTAAAGGGGAGACATACAGCTCTGAAAAAAAAAAAAAATAAATAAGAGACCACTTAAAAAGAATGAGTTTCTTTGATTTTACCAAATTGAAAACCTCTGGAATAAATCAAGAGGACGATGGATGATCAAAAGCCATCCAACCAAGCTGAACTGCTTAAATTTTTTTGCACCAGGAGTAAAGCAGCATAAAGTTACCCAAAAGCAGTACGTAAGACTGGTGGAGGAGAACATGATGCCAAGATGCATGAAAACTGTGATTAAAAACTACAAACTAGGGATATTCCACCAAATATTGATTTCTGAACTCAGCCATTCAGTTTTATTTGGGAGAAATGTTGTCTGTAGTTTTATAGAATAAAACAACAATGTTCATTTTATTCAAACATATAACTATAAATAGCAAAATCAGAGAAACTGATTCAGAAACTGAAGTGCTCTCTTAATTTTATCCAGAGCTGTATTTTATCATTTTTATACAAGTTAGAATAGGTATATGGGCTATAGAAAACTTGTACATGGAGTTCTCAAATAAAGAGCTCTCACCAGCTCTATTCTAGCTTATTTCAGCCCCTTTAAGAATGAGCCATTTAAGGGTTCAGATATTTTTATGCAACTTTTAAGCAGTTGCCGGCTACACCATGTTTATTCTGAGCGTTTACCATGTGTTCGTGTTAGCTTGTGCTAAAGAGCAAAACACAAAAAAATCATGCTTAACTGTGATAGAAGCACAAAACTCATATGTGCTAATTTGCTGACTTGACGTGGACAGTAGGTACAGATCCCTCCCTCAGACAAAGTCTACTGGCTAATCCTGCTGTGTATTGTCTGAGGTTCTTAACTAAAATGGGCAAAATGTAAAATCTTTAACTGATCTAGTGGGTGGGGGTCTAGTGGCGGTTATCGGGTGAGGGGTGGGGGTCTAGTGGCGGTTATCGGGTGAGGGGTGGGGCTCTAGTGGCGGTTATCTGTGAGGGGTGGTCTAATATGTCCACTTTAATCTTTTTATGAGACATTACGATACTAGTTGCTGTCCCATGACCTTTGTCATGTCCTTGTATAGACAATATGAACAATAAATTAAGCAACTTTTATGGATTTAATGTTTGTAAATGGAAAAGTTTATAATCCATCAGAATTAATTCTAACATTCAAAAAGTAGATGCAGTTTAATTAATGTATCTTACCATGAAGTTTCGAATGGAGCGGTGAAATATGGTCCCATCATAGTAGCCTTTCTTACACAGCTTTATGAAGTTTTCACCAGCTTTGGGGATCTAAAAAAAGAAGAACAGGAGATATTATTATTTCTATTTAATTTAAAAGTATGAATTCTACTACCACAATATTATTACTCACTATAAAACAAAAGTTTGATATAAAGGCAAGGTCAAATCTTGTGTTTTTTTCTTTTCATTGTTGCATAAACACCCTAATTTAATTCAACTATCTTGGTCAAGTGTTTAACAATGACCTCAGACGTATCAAGTAGGTCAGCTATTAAGGAAACCTTTTTACTCTTTAGGACAAAAGGTTCCCAGGAACTGAACTGAACTGTATCTGATCTAATCTGGACCAATCAGACGCTCTGATGAGGAAGGAGTTTAGAGGACACTCCACTCAAAATAATGCTGGATGGCCGAGAGGACAGAGGGGAGAGAGATGTAAATAGTCACGGGATGAGTGATTATGCAACGCTTCAGAGAACACGCTGGTTCAGTTAGAAGAATGAATTTCTAGGAATTACAGATACTTCAAAAGATCTAGACAGTTTTCATGGGTTTCTGCTGGAGGCAACAACAAAACAGCTGTAAAATAAAGCAGTTCAGATCATTACATAACACGCAGGATCCATTAAAACATGTAAACTCTTGAGTTTTCCCATTATCTGATTACCCACATTAAAATAAATGCTTTAAAATTGGATTACTGACAATCTTCGATGTTCTGCAATAAAGAGATTATGAAATGCATGTAAACGCTTGCATTGGCTGGGATACATCTGTCAGTATTAGTATTAATATAACAATTGTGTTATTACTTTATTAATGCTTTTAATGCTCACAAGATAACTCATATAATTAATATTTACGCAAAATAATAATTTCATTTTTATTTAATTTGCACCAACTTTCTCCAACAATTCCCCCCGCCTATTTATTTATTGTGAGAGCCAATTTTTTATTACAGAGCCAATAGCCAAGTGATGTGTACCACACTGTAAATTTCTTATTTTTCTCTCCTCATATAAAACAAGAAAGTTCAAGCAACATGAGATTAGTGCTGTCAAATGATGTAACTTTGTTTAATTCATCCATGATTTTCTCTCTAATTTACACGGCCAATTACCCAACCCACTCATTAGGACTCCCCCCATCACTAGTGATGCCCCAACACACCAGGAGGGTGAAGACTAGCACACGCCTCATCCGACACATGTGAAGTCAGACTCCGCCTCTTTTTGAACTGCTGATGATGCATCGCTCGGAGGAAAGTGCAGCGACTCGGTTCTGATACATCAGCTCACAGATGCAGCCTTGTGCTGATCAACATCACCCTAGGAGTGATGAGGGGAAAGAGCTCCATCTACCCACCTACCCAGAGAGAGCAAGACCAATTGTGCTTTCTCAGGGCTCCGGTAGCTGATGGCAAGCTACATGAACAGGATTCGAACTTGCAATCTCCCGATCATAGTGGCAGTGCTTAAGACTGCTGGTCCATTTGGAGCCGCCGGACAATTAATCAAAATTAATCACGTCACTTTTTGCTTTGAAACTATTTTAAATTGCGCAATTAAGATACATTTTTGCAGAGCTATAAATTAATAAATGAATATCACACATAAATTATTTTACACATAACCACCACAACCCTAACCAGACATCTTGAGGTCAAAAGAAACAATTTATTTATAGTCCCTTATAGTCAAAAGGCATTAAGGGAGCTGATTAATCAGAGTTAATTTTTTAGTGCAATAGTTTTTCTGTGATTAATTATTCCAAATGAATCACACTATTTGACAACCCTACTTGTGATTAATCACAAATAGGTGTGGGGGAAAATTACTGATAGTGACATATTGTTCATTTTTGTTTGATATACATTATCGATATGTGAGGTCACATATACGTATGTTTTTTGAAACATAGGCGCTCTAAACTCTCTAAGACTTAGGGAGAATAAGACTTAAAGTTACTAAAACCATTGGTTACTAAATATTGGTTGTGAAATTCTGTGAAACTGACACCAATAAATCCATCATTCCTGGTATTAGTATATTTGATAACAAACAACAGAAATAAACAAAAAAAACATGCTTTTTTATAGTTTTATGCTTGCAAATTGGCCAAAAACATAGGCTTGTCATACTGCAGATGGTTGTGCAACTCTTCAAAGAACATGGTGCTTCTGTTTGAGGCCTCGAGAGCATTTCCAGGAATTTCAGCTACTTGACAAGTTCTTGACAGCTTTCCTGGATTTACTGCCACAGGCAACAACACAGCAGCCGCATAAAGAAGCAGCTGAGGTCGACAGACGGGCACCATTATAATATACAGTGCTCAGCGCAGGTCTCGACTTATTGTTCTACTATCATCTGATAAAGTCAGATTTTCAAGACATCCTCCTTGTTTCTAAACTTATTGCCAAGTTTTTTTTAAACACTGTTTAATCATCACTCACTGTCCTCCACTCTCTGTTACACACTCTTACCTACAGCTGCTCCTACACCTTGTAGATAAAGTAATGTCAGAGACAGAAGCTCTGAATCTGTTGCTGTACAGTGATGATCATTCTCTAGACCTTCATATATGCCCACAGGATGCTGTTGATGCAGCAGTGACACTGAGGTGTTTAAAAACTCCAGCAGCACTGCTGCAGTGTTCGATTCTCTCATACCATCACAACACACACAAACACCTCATATACCACCACCATACTAATCAGTGTTGATCACTGTAATACTAAGAATAATGACCAACCACCTCTTAAATAAATAAAAAATAATAATAATAATAGCTGCTCTGTGGTGGTTTTCTCTCCTGTGGGGTTCTGAGTATTGACGAACGATTTCAACCCTATTGCCAATAACACAATATTTTAGGAAGAAATTCCCATTAATAATGTAGTTTGTGGTCAAATATGTCAAGAATCATGGGTCTCCTAGTCGTCCAGTGATCTAAAGCGCTGTCCCTATGATCAGGAGATCGCCAGCTCGAATCCTGTTCATGTAGCTTGCCATCGGCTACCGGAGTCCTGAGAGAGCACAATTGGCCTTGCTCTCTCTGGGTGGGTACAATAGATTGCGCTCTTTCCCCTTTTCATCACTTCTAGGGTGAAGTTGATCAGCACAAGGTGTCTATGAGCTGATGTATCGGAACCGAGTCGCTGTGCTTTCCTCTAAACACGCTGTGATGATACTCAGCAATGCTGCATCAGCAGCAGTTCAAAAAGAGGCGGAGTCTGATTTTACATGTGTCGGAGGAGGCATGTGCTAGTCTTCATCTTCCAGGTGTTGAGACATCTATAGTGATAGGGGGTGTCCTAATGAGTGGGTTGGGTAGTTGGCCGTAAAAATTGGGGAAAAAATTGGGACAATATTTGAAATTAATTCATCCACGCAAAGAGATCAAGGGCCATGGCCATCAACTGTAATAATAAGCCCTTACAAATACTGTGGAAAGAAATGGAGGGAAAAAGGTTGAAGGAAAATAAGAATGTTAATTTATAAACAGCGAGCCACAAATAGCAACCCAGTGCAGTGGAGTCTGAAGGGGGGAGAGGGGGTGGAGTCAGGGGAGGGGTCAAAAACAGAGGAAGTGAGGGAGGTAAGGGGTGAAGGAGGAGGGTAATTTCCTTATCAGCGCAACTCCTTTTCTTTATCCTGATTTGACAAGCGGACGGCCAATGAAGAGAGGCAAAAATAGCGCCTGGTTACTGGGGCCAAGACTGGAGAGGGCTGTCTCTATGCCTGCAAGGCAGCCTTTACCTCACCCCCAGTGACACACACACACACACACACACACACACACTTGCATCAGGGGGGGCTGCTGTGCTTGTTTTCATAAGCAGAGAGAGAGAGAGAGAGAGAAAACAAAGCACAGAACAAAACGAAGAGAAAGAAGAGGAAGCAGTGTAGGATACAGTTAGTCTCCTGATTATTTCCCCAATTATATACATGTATAAGATGGTCTAATTGTTAAAACAATTACAGCATATTAAACCATTATCAAAGTTTCTTATAGTGGTTTGGTATGAACTGCTCTGTTCTAGGAGAAAAAAGCACTGAAAAGTGGCAACTGGAATCAGATATCTGAAACATTTATTGCTGCATAAAAAAGCTAAATTACAAAAATATATATTTAGAATAAATTGTGCCCTGAAACATCTCACAGCTGTAATGCAAAAACCATGTATCTAAAACATTGAAACTTAACAAGAACTTTGAAAGGAGGTCAATGTAAAAATGTTTTATTCAAAGTAATTTCAGAGCATTGCTATTGTTCCATTTTTGCTTTTGTAAAGAATATCAGAATCAAATGATGTCAAAAAAAAGTTTTTTTGTGGGACAACAGACATTTAAAAATGCAAGCAGGATCAAGACATACAAAAAAAATGGCATTGAAAAGAACATGGTCGTGAGAAGCGATGACTGAGCAAGGGACTGAGCAAGGGACTGACCAATCAAATGAGGGACTTACTGAGCTAAGGACTGATTGAGAGAGCAAGGGATTGACAGAGGTACTGACTGAGAGAGACACTGACCAACTGAGCGAGATACTGACCGAGCGAGGGACAAAACAACTGAACAAGGTTACTGTCCGAGCAAGAGATTGATCAATTGAACGAGGGGATGACCAACCAAGCGAGGGAATGACCGACCAAGCAAGGGACTAACTGATTGAATGAGGGACTGACCAACCAAGCGAGGTATTGACCGACCGAACAAGGGACTAACTGACAGAATGAGGGACTGACCAACCAAGCGAGGGAATGACCGACCGAGCGAGGGAATGACCGACCGAGCGAGGGAATGACCGACCGAGCGAGGGACTAACTGATCGAATGAGGGACTGACCGAACAAATGAGGGAATGACCGACCGAGCAAGGTATTGCCCGACCGAACAAGGGACTAACTGACCGAATGAGGGACTGACCAACCAAGCAAGGGAATGACCGACCGAGCGAGGGATTGACCGACTGAACAAGGGACTAACTAACCGAACAAGGGACTAACCAACCAAATGAGGGAATGACCGACCGAGCGAGGTATTGACCGACCGAACAAGGGACTAACTGACCGAATGAAGGACTGACCAACCAAGCGAGGGAATGACTGACCAAACGAGGGACTGATCAACAAAGCACGGGACTGACCAACCGGCCAAATGAGAGACTGACCAACCGAGCAAGGAAATTATCAACCGAGACAGGGACTGACCAACTGAGTGAGAAACTGACCAACCGAGCGAGGGAATGACTGATCAATCAAACTAGGGACTGGCCAGTCCAGCGAGAGACTAACCAGCCAAACGAGGGACTGACTGATTGAGGTACTGAATGACTAAGTGAGGGATAAACTGACTCAGAAAGTGACAGACTGAGCAAGGGAGGTTGAGTTAGTGACTGAAGTGAGGGCTGACTGGCTGACAATGGGGCAGCACTTTCTCCATAATGAACCATTTAACATCAAACCACTAACTAATTATTGACTAAATTATTCAGAAATGAGTGTGGTGAAAATTAAGTTTCCATAATTAATGTAACTAAACCCGTTCCTCTGAACCCGTTCCCCCTAATTATGCCAACACTTGGCCTCTGTGACCTGAAGCTTGAGCTCCAGATCAGATGTGCTATGTTTGTATGGGGAGTGCGGTTTTACAACATGCCTTAAAGCTTAGGAGTGTGTTTGTGTATGTGTGTGTGTGTGTTTGTGTGCGTGTGTGTACAAACTTAGCCTTATCTAACGATCAGAGATAACACAGTACTGTACATGAATCCACAGACGCACTATATTAAGAGCAGGACACGGGGCGTAGAGATGTTTAGCTTTAATCTGAGAACATACTGCTACTATTTACCTAATTAGCTACATAAACACTCCCCGCCTGGGACCAAGACTTGCAGAAAATCAGCAAGCTGTTACAGCTTCTCTCTGAAGAGAAAGAGTAATTATGTACAGTACATGCCCAACACTATTACAGTCCACCTACACCCACATCTTCATTAAGAGTTTTATTCTGAATAAGAATGATACAGACTCATCATTAAAAAATAGTTGAACTAAGATAAAAGATACTAAGAACAATAAAAACATTTTTTAGACTCGATCATTTTTACTGAACTACACATACAGGAGTAGTGTGTAATGATGGTTAATAATGGTGTCATTTGATAATCCATTCCATGCAACTAAAATATTCTACAAGTATTTCACATTTTCAATCTATCAAGGATAGGTGTGGCAATGTTGCTGTGCTGTCAAAGCAGCAGTATGTGGATGAGCATGGCAGTTTGTTCCTGTGTTATTTGTGCGAATAACACATCAGTGATATATGCTTTGCCCAGTAATTCAAAGCTAAGGAACAAATGGTTAGAATTTGTTTACGGAATGCCACCAGCGAAGTACAATGGAGATAGACGTATGTAGATGTATGTTTAGAACAGATCTGTTTACACTAGTTAAAAGTAATAATCCAGTGGTGGAGTTTTACTTTCTGGACTTTGACTACCCCACCTTTGTGTGTAAGTAACTATAGGTTTACATAGGATCTCCGGTGGATCTGGCGTTTTACAGAGACTCTCAGACTAGGTCAGTGGCTGAACTCTATTTAGCAGGGCATTACACATGTAAAAAAAAAAATATGACACTGCAATGACTGTTATTAATGTAAAAATGCCTTTATTTTAAAACATTTCTAACTGTTGTCTGTCTCACTGGTGTCGCAGTGCTGTTAGCCAATCAGAGGTACGATTCGCATTTTTTTTTTATGAACATTTATGAGCTAGAGCCAAAATCCAGGGGTTAAAAATGATAAAAGTGCAAGGTGTGCTAAAACAAGGTGTAGCTAAAAAAAAAAAACACCATACGGACAAAAGTACTTGGATGCCTATTTATTCCTACTTTTCTACTGCAGTTCCTAGAAAGTTCACTTCATCACTTCATTATCAGATTTGATGTTTTCAATTCACTCAACCGAAGGCTTTGTGGTGCAATCGACTAATCCAGTAACAAGTTGGATTGCTCTTTTGCTGTTTGGAGAAGGTGTAGACATTCCTGCTAAATTAGGAGGCAATAGAACTTACAAGGTACACGGAACTGTAGAAACCATGAGGATTTAAAGTTCTCCAGGGGAATTCTCCACCTGGGAATGAGCTACATTTGGACAGGTAAGAGCCCGTAGAGGAACAGAGGAGAAGAGCGGAGAGAGAAAGGAGGACGCACAGAGAGAAGAGCATGATAAACGAGTCGTGTAACATTAACAAAAGAGGATGATGTAAAGAAAGAGTGGACTTCAAAAAAAAAGAGCAGGAGTCTGAGACTCCTGAAAAAAAGTACTAAATTTTCAGGTGTTGTTGACTTTCTAAGTTAAAACAACTTAATATTTAATATATCTTTAACTCTTTTTGCATAATTTCTATTTGCCTGCAACATTTGAAATAAAAATTATATACTTATTTCTATATTCACTTTACAGTATATATAATAAGAATGTGGAGATCTGCACAAGTGCAGTAGCCATATTAAGCTTCCTATTCCTATCAAACAAAAAGGTGGCTGGTCTTGCATAACTAAAAATGTGTCCCCAGCTACATAGCAAATAGGTAACACGTTCATAGGTAACTTTCATTAATATGCCATTAACTAATGATTAAAAACTGTTACTTTTTTTTTAAGAAACTAAAAAGTTGCTATCACATTTGTAAATACTAATGATTGCATTGGCAAAAGTGAACTGCGATTGATAAACCTTTACCCAGTATAAAATTCATATTAACTAGCAATTTATTAATGTTTAAATTCTGATGAGCTCATGATTTGCTAACATTTCTAAATATGAATATCCATTCTAATAAATAAGTGTCATGTGAGTATTTGTTAATGATTAAATTCTGATGAACTACTGCTTTGTTCACATCTTCTGATCATTAGTTAAAAATATAGTCATGAAAGTTATTATAAAGTGTTACCAGCAAATATGGCCACAGAGTACTTTAGTACTAGAAAGACCTTTAAATTGACCTTATTTAAGGAAAGAAGAACTTGAAATCACTCCAGGGATGTGCCATATTGTATCGTACACGATAATATCGTCAACATTTTTAAATGCCGTGAACGATATTATACCTTAAAATATCGTGCCATGTCACCCATCCCATTTCCCATTATATAGCTGCTAGAGTATCATTTATTTTACTTTAGTTCTGGATACATGGAGATATTTTGAGTACATTATTAGTATCATAACATTCTGGCTAATTGACCTTTTTTACAAATCTGACAAAATTCTTGTATTTTTTAATATCTCACTTAGGGGTGTGCAGTATCATATTGTATGTAATAATAAAATATATTTTCTTGCAGTTTATAGTGTATTTTTTAAATATATATATTTTAAAGTGTTTTGTCATATTGCCAAGAGTATCGTTATCGCGAAAATACCATGAAATATCGTGAAATTATTTTAGTGCCATATCGCCCACCCCTAGTAATCACTCATGTCAGTGCCCCCCAGCACACTTGCATGCCTTCAATCAGGTTTGTGGGTGTTGGAGCAGATGTATGCCATTGTTTCAAGGTGCCTCCATGTCTATGTTACCTTCTGACTCTCTCAGTTCTTTTGATAGGCTCTTACACAGCCAGATCTGCTGGAGCCGCTACAGACACACTCTGATAATCAGCTCAAATTCTCTATAAAAGGCATAACATAAGTGCAGTACTTAGCAATATCAAGTTACAGGCCTTTTTTCAGTGAACCTGTTAATTTTGTCTTACTATTCACCTCCACTGTGTTCCATATTCTCTCTATCCCTCTCGCTCGCTCACTGTCCACTTCTGATTAGTCAGCCTTGGCCTTGCTCTCTCTAAGTGTGTGACAGATGCAGACATGGTGTCAGATGGAGTCATATATTCAGCAGACAGAGGGAGAGGGGGAGAGGGAGAGAGAGACAGTGAGAGAGAGAGAGAGAGAGAGAGAGAGCGAGATATAGAGTGTTGTATATTAAACGGGGCATTTAAAGAGAAGTGCTGCCTCAATAAAACTGCCTGACTTTTACAGGCCTTGGTCTGCTTGTGCGGACACCAGGTTTTTGTGTGTGTGTGTGTGTGTGTGTGTAAAGCATCGGCGCAAGAAGGAGAGAGGTGTTTAAATCACACTCAGCATCTGCTGACTGAACACACACACACACACACACTCTGTTTATTAAACTGTTCATTTTTAGAGGCTGTGGGGAAATGAAAGTCCTTGATCATAAGTGATGCTGGGAAGAATCGTCCACATTCAAAAGAAAGGCAGTTAAAACGTAAAACATACTAAAAAAGTGCAATGTAGAATGGTTGCAAAACTAATGTGGTTTCCATTGGTTGCTATGGTATTCCAGGTGGCTGTTAAGGTGTTCTTAAGTGTCTGCATATGGTCTTGCTAGGTAGTCCCTATGATATCCCAAATGGTTGTGCTAAGCGGTTGCCAGGATGTTGCTACAAGTAGTTGCTATGGAATACCAGGTGGCTGCTATGGTGTTACTAAATGGTTGCTAAGGTGTTGCTAGCCTAGCTGGTTAGTATGGTGTTTCTTAGTGGCTGCTAAGCTGTTGCTAGGTGGTTGCTAAATTGTTATATTGTTTAGATTTGTTTTGTTAGATTTTTTCTAATGAATACTGCATACTGAAGTCATCCAGACTATGAAGGAAGACATAAGGAATCATGTGGTAACTTAAAAATGTTAAACAAACCAAAATACCAAAATAAGTGTGAAGCATTTATCTGCACTTATCTTATGCTGATGAGTGCCAGTTTCATCATAACATTTTTGATGGTCTTTGCGACTGCACCTGAGGATACTTTCAAAGTTCTTGATTTTTTTGTTTTTGGATTGACTAACCTTCATTCATTAAAGTATTTTTTTCTCCTCTTTTTAGTACTTCTGACTGGTACTGTATTTAAATACAGCGTCACCTTCAAAATGTGGTGCACTTAATGCACAGAAAATGGCACACGATAAAATAACCATATCGGCCAGTCTTAAGTAAAACCACAACTTTGTGTATGAATATTATTTGTATTTATTCTAAAATTAGTGTTTTGTACTGAGATACAGAACCTATTTATTCTACTGTTGACAGATGCTAAAGCTTGGGTACAATACTATTTATACACTTTGTTCCTTCAAGAGTTTGAACTATGCAAACGGTACATCATGTAACTGCACAATATTCACTGTGTAAATCATCTGCAGTGCAGGAACGAGAGAGTATTCTGCTGTATGTACCTTATCACAGTGCAGCTCAAGGTTCAGGTCTCCTTTGTTGGTGTGCAGGCGGACATAGCCTTTCTTTTTCACGTACTGGTAGCGCACTGCATCGTCTGCGATAGCATCTAAACAAGCAGGACAGAAAAGCAAGAATGGTTTCATTCTTCAGCTTCAGAGAACTGACTGGAGGGTGAAAAGCAAAGGTCAAAGAGAGAGAGAGACACAAACACACAAAAAAACAGTATACAAGCTAAAAAAAATACACTGTATTAATGCTTGGAGCAACACATGTTGTGGGTTTTCTCCAACAATGGTGAAGGACAGGTGGGTTGAAGTGTGTTGACACATACACGTTGATATTACAGAGAAACCCTGAGGGCCTCCAAGGCCTTTCAAGCCTTCAGAGAAGTTCCTGACTTCTGGGAACAGTTCATATATATAGTCTGGTATAGTATAGTATGCAGGGGTTGGACAATGTAACTGAAACACCTGTCATTTTAGTGTGGTTTAGTTTAGGTTTCATGGCTAAATTGGAGCAGCCTGGTGGCCAATCTTCATTAATTGCGCATAGCACCAGTAAGAGCGTGAGAGAGTGTGAAGGTTCAATTAGCAGGGTAAGAGCACAGTTCTGCTCAAAATATTGAAATGCACACAACATTATGTGTGACATACCAGAGTTCAAAAGAGGACAAATTGTTGGTGCACGTCTTGCTGGAGCATCTGTGATCAAGACAGCAAGTCTTTGTGATGCATCAAGAGCCACGGTATCCAGGGTAATATCAGCATACCACCAAGAAGGACCAACCACATCCAACAGGATTAACTGTGGACGCTGTAAGAGGAAGCTGTCTGAAAGGGATGTTCGGGTGCTAACCCGGATTGTATTCAAAAACATAAAACCACGGCTGATCAAATCACGCAGAATTCAATGTTCACCTCAACTCTCCTGTTTCCACCAGAACTGTCCGTCACCACAATAAATTATTGTGGTCTAAAACCAGGTGTTTCAGTTTCATTGTCCAACCCCTGTATATATATATATATATATATATATATATATATATATATATATATATATATATACACACAGCTCTGTGTAAAGAAATAAGAGAACACTTAAAAATTATGAGAGGAAGGTGGATGATCACAAGCCATCAAACCAAACTGAACTGCTTGAATCTTTGCACCAGGAGTAAAGGCATGAAGTTATTCACAAGCAGTGTGTAAGACTGGTGCAGGAGAACATGATGCCAAGATGCATGAAAATTGTTATTAAAAACCAGGGTTATTCCACCAAATATTGATTTTTGAACTCTTAAAACTTTATGAATATGAACTTGTTTTCTTTGCATTCTTTGAGGTCTGAAGGCTCTGCATCTTTTTTGTTATTTCAGCCATTTCTCATGTCTCAAACTTAATTGCCGACCCCTGCTTTACACCATATAATTCCAATAGCCGGCATGCTAACACTGTTTCACAAGTGACTATGTAGAAATGAGACCGGACACATTCGAGGACAGCCACGGATGAGACACTGTGCACATCATGGTCCTGATTAAGCAACACAACCGCACCGGAAGATTACGATACGGCTTTAGCAACTGGTCAGGAGTCAGTGTAAAATTAAAACATGTCCTGTCCACTGTGAGATCATTACCTGCTTCATGAATGGTAGCTGGAGCCATAGCAGTGGAGGTGAAGGAGGCAGAGACTCTACCCGTGGAGTAATGAGCCTAAAAAAAAAAGGCAGAGAAAAAGAAAGATGGTGGGTTGTTAGGGGATGAGGAACTCTTGCATATGGGTTGCAGTTATATTACGTAACTCGCTCAGCATCCGAACAGTACGAAACTGCCGGAGCAGAAGCTCTGCAGAAAAAGACAAAAGTGTGATTGTGAAAGAAGAGGAAGAAGAAATAAGCAAAGGTGACGGCTAGAGAGGAACAGTCAAGTGTCCTCCTTCACCCTCTTACCCTCTCCCATGCTCAGAGTCACTGTAATGACACGGACGACTCTTCCTCTTCAATTCTTTCTCTACAGAGGTGTCGAGTAATGGAGTAAAAACACTTTATTTATCTTACCTAACCCATCAACAGGCCAGAACTTTTGTTCATTTTCTGCCTGATATTACATGCCTAAATCTTGGGGATTTATATTTAATTATTTCATAAAAAGGTTTCATGTTAAATAAGAAACATTTCTGCAAAGACTAATTGTAATAGAAATTATTAAAAAAAAAAAAAGTAAATCTGCAATTGTAAAAATATATTAAGTAATAAGAATCATAAAATTGGCACTTTCCTGAACTTCATTTTAAAATCAATATTTTCCTGAATACAAATCAAACAGTTCATTTTCTCCAAACCTTTAGTTTTGTTATGTTTGTCTAGTTTTTATGTCTGAAATGATTAAGTGGAGTAGAGAGAAAACAGGCAGCTTCTCCAAGTGTCCTGTAGCAGATTTCAAAGCTCTTAAATTTTCCGAATGTGAATAACAATTCAATTTTACTGCAGAAAAAACTACACTGAGTCAAGACCTATAAAGGGGTTAAGAAAAAAATGTTTGTTTTCTATATTTTATGTTCTTTACCCATCACAGTAATTCCTTTTATGGTGTGCATTTGTCTAATCCACTGGGCTAGAGGTTCTATATATAATGCAAAGAGAGATGTAGACAGGGGACAGCCTTGTCTCGTACCCCGTTCCAGAACAATAGTTTCAGACAGGCTACCATTTATCTTAATACGAGCAGTTGGTTTGTAATATATTGTTTGTATACTTTGAATAATTTCTTCGTCAAACCCCAGTCTACTCAAAACTTTATACAGAAATTTTTCGCCGTCTAAGCTCACCAAAGCAGCCGTGGAGCTATGTTGCTTAATATGGTCCATAATATGCAGGGTGCGTCTTATGTTATCATGTGTCTGCCTGTTTTTTATGAATCCTGTTTGATCTTTATCTATAATCAGTGGTAAAATATTTTCAAGTCGTTTTGCTATTATACTTGTATATAATTTATAATCAACATTAAGGACCGAAATAGGGCGATATGATCCACAATCAAGCGCATCTTTTCCCTCTTTTGGAATTACAGAAATGATTGCCTCCTTCCATGAAGGAGGCATTTTCCTCTCTATCAATGCTGAATTAAATACTTCAAGCAGGTATGGCACTAATTCAGCACGAAAAACTTTATACCATTCATTTGGAAACCCGTCTGTACCGGGAGATTTGTTTGCCTTCAGACGCGTGATGGCTGCTTCTAACTCTTCCTTTGTTATTCGGGACTTTAAGTCATTATTCTGTTCATCAGTCAAGGTCGGTAAGTCATGTGATTTAAGAAATATCTCAATCTTTTCTTCGTCCTCAAAACACTGTTGCGATTATAGTTTTTCATAATATTTTTTAAAAGCTGTTTGTATTTCCTCACATTTACAGAGCACAGTTTTAGTTTGTGGGTCTCTTATCTTATATATGGTGCTGTCTGCCTGTTGCTTTTTAATTTTTTTTACTAACAATTTAGCTGACCTTGTACCTGCTTCATAATATTTTTGTTTTAATATTACATAATATTTCCTGAGTATACATTATGTTTATTTCATTCCTTATTTTAAGAATGTCTGTCATGCAATTTGGATCTAGTGTTGTTTTATGTTTAATTTCCAATTCCTTTAGTTTAGCATTTAATTCGGCCAGTTTTGATTGCCTTATCTTCTTCTTAAAGGAACAATAACTAATCATTTTACCCCTAAACACAGCTTTTAGTGTGTCCCACACAAACTCAGGTCCCACTTCCCCATTATCATTTTCTTCCAAAAACATTTTAATTTCTTGTTTCATTTGGTTTATAAATTGGGGATTATTTAGCACACTAGAATTTAATCTCCATGTTCTATTTCTTTGAGTATTTCTGAGCAATACAGACATCGAGATTGGTGCATGGTCAGAAAGGTCTATGGTTCCTATTTCACACCTTAACATTTTATGTCGTTCCTTTTTATAAGTAAAGAAATAGTCAATTCTTGAATACATTGAATGAGTAGATGAATAGTGAGTATAATCACGTCCAGTTGGGTAAAAATCCCTCCACAAATCTATTATTCCGAATTCCTCCATTATAAGTCTGACTCTTTTTTGTAATAATGTTATTTTTTTAGGCGACGTATGTGATGCGTCCATTTTCGGATTAAGGTGAATGTTCCAGTCACCTCCACATATTAATACTCCTGTAGCCTCTGCCATTAAATCAAACATTTTCTGATAAAATTTTAGGTTGCTGCCCGGAGGAGCATACACGTTCAACAGTGTTATTTCCATCTCATCCACCCTTCCCGAAATTAAAATAAACCTGCCTTCCTTGTCTTTAGTCGAACTAATTAACTCAAAAGGTACCTGTTGTGATATCAATATAGCTACGCCCCTTCTACTCCCCGTTTTGTATGAAGAGAAAAATACTTTGGAGAAACCCATACATTTTAACTTTTCGTGTTCCAGATCACTCAAATGAGTTTCTTGTAAAAATACCACCGATGCCTTTTCTTTCTTCATTTTAGACAGAATTTTGCTTCTCTTAATAGGATTTAACAGACCATTTACGTTAAATGAAATTATTTTAAGTTCTTCATAGGTCATTTTGTTTGTCCCATGACGTCACATACATTCCCTCTCCATAGAAAACGCTAACATTTAAACCATTAGGCATCCTCCTGATCAACATAAACAATTGAAAACTATTAACAATTATAAACACAAACAAACTGTTCATCAACAGAACGTTGGCTTCCAAGGTTGAGGTTCGTTTAGTTTGAACCTTTTGAGAGTCTGATGTAAGAAGACCCTCGTAAGGGGGAAAAAAGTCCTCCGTTTTAGGGAGGGGGCCCTTAGTGAGAACTGTGTCGCGTTACTTGCTGCTTCTCTCACTTAAAACAAAATCAGGAGAGACAACGTAGCCTCTACATTTTAAAGTAAGATGGTATATGTAATACAGAAGGGCATAATACTTAAATTATATAACTAAATGTTTTTAGAAAGTAGCAGTTCACAAGATTCACTCACGATCAGGAGACCTCCGTCTGAAACTGTGCAGTTTTTTCTTGTACTGAGGGACTGAGTGCTCCTCTGGTTGCACATTCAGTTTATCTTTTTTTCGGCGTCCGTGTTTCTCAGCCACCTGCCACACGAACAACTTTTCAATCTCTTCGAGGAGGGTTGGAGGTGTGTGCAGCACCTTCACTGTGAATCCGCGCTTGGCCATATCTCCCGTAGCTTCTGCTGCAGTTTGGTATAGCCTGACCCCGTCCTCGTAGAAAACCTGTAGCTTCGCCGGAAAGGGTGTTTGAAATCTGATGTTCTTGCTCTTCAGAATTTTTTTAGCCTCTGTGTATTCCATGCGTTTTTTGAGGACTGTGGGTGGGTAGTCATGGTCAACGAAGAATCTCTTCTCGTCGAGAAAGATCTCCTTCTTTTGCCAAGCACGCCGGAGCACGTCTTCCTTCGTTCGGGCACTCTGGAACTTAGCCACAATAGAGCGGGGTTTCGAGTCACCTTGAGCGGGTTTTGGCGCAAGAGCTCTGTGCGCCCTCTCGATTCGGAGCTCTGTACCATCGGGGTAATCCAACTGGCTTTTCAAGAGAGCTTCCAAAAAGCTCACCATGCAGCCTCCCTCCGCGCCTTCTGGAATACCACAGACGCGGATGTTTTCCCGGCGTGAGCGTCCTTCTTGGTCGAGCAGCCCGGCTTCAAGCGCAGTTTGCTGTTGTATTACCCGCTTTAGAACCGATTCCAAAGAGGTAATTCTTTGATCAGATTCCTCAATTCTGCCTTCTGCTTCGTCTAATCTTTTATTTGTGTTTCCCAACTCTTGTTTTATGTCCGCCAATTGTTGTCTATTGTCGCGTCAGAACTCCTTGATTTCACTCAAAATGCTCTCAAGGCTAGCCCGGGGCTGGTCGGCGCCATATTCCTCGTGTTCTGAGGAGCTGCTTTCGTTAGTTTCTCTCATCTCTGCTTCCATATTTTCCACTGGAAATGCTGTACTTCTGCTTCTAGTGACAACCCCGTCTTTCATACTTCAGAAAAATCAGTTTTTTCGTGAATACTTCGAGTTTTCAGGGTTGTTTTTTCCAAATTGTTGAGGAGCACGAAGGTTATGCGGCCGTTCTCGGTGTCATGGCGGACCGGAAGCCTGTTTTCTATATTTTACTGGAGTAATTATTTTTCAGACAACTTTTTACTTCTGTTTCTTACATTTTCACACAATTATCTGAACTTTCTACTCCTTTCATATAAAAAAAAATAGCCTCGTTACTCCTGTTTCATTTCAGCTTGTTTTCTACTCCGGTTTCTCATCGTTTAATAAAACCCATATCCAGATAAATCTCTCCTCCATCCAGATGGACTGAATCGGATTGTGATTGTGATTGGATGTAGAGAAGTATAAACATACACCATTTTGGACATTATTGGTTTATACTGTGATCCATTTTTTCCCACTTACATAACTTTTACTTCTACACTTTAAGTAGTTTTTGAAACCAGTACTTTTTTAAACACTTTTCCTTAAAGAGTAAAAAGTTTGAGTTGATACTTCAACTTCTACAGAAGTATTTTAAACCCTAGTATTGTACTTCTACCTACAGAGTAATAAATATATAATACTTATGACAGCTTTGCCTCTCTCCTACTGCTGTCTTTGTATTGAAAGAAAGTCTTGCATCTGTTGCTCACAGTTGATTGCCACAGAAAATCATTTCAATAATTTTTGTGGAACTGAAATAATATAAAACTCCTTGTTTCCAAACACAATTACAACAGAAGTCAATGGGTTTCTTCAGCACATGCTTTCTGGCATTTATAAAAAGTGTATTTCAAAAGAATAAGTTCTGTTCTTCTTTAAGTAAAGGGAAGTCACACTGTTTGGTAATCAAACCAAATGACTGTGTGAAAACAGTGGACAATATTGTTCCATTCCATTCTGTTTTCTAGAAACGAAGCCTAAATTATCTGCCATAACAGTTGTCAAATTTGCAACCAGAGTCTGTTTCAAGAGCCACTAAACTCTAAACCATATGTTGTTCCATTAATAGCTGAAATGTGCTCCTTTGAAGTAATTAAACATACCAGTCCTGCTTAACAATTGTATACACCTTTCCTAACCTCAATCAGCCAATCAGCTCTCCCTTCTGCACTGCCTCTAAACCCATACATCACCCAGTGCCTCTCTCAAACTACCCCTCCTATTTTTTTTTAGCCTGTTTCAAATTTGCGATGAGGGTGGAGCAAAAATCAGGGGGGTTAGTGTCCCTGTAATCCAGGCCAGAGGAGGAGCCATACACGTCTACTCATTTGGAAAACACACATAAAACTCTTTTCTTCCAGATGAAGTGTGTCTCAGACTGCCTTTATTGAGTTTACAGTGCAGCCTAAAGGTCCAGAAGCAGAGCAGATTCACTGTTCACTTACATGAAATTGGGTAGAGTTATAAGATGTTCTGCAGCCAATCTCCCGGCATACAGGACGTTTTCGCTTCACCTTTCAACCACTGTTTAGTCCACTCTTTAATACTGTTGTTAAGTCTACTATTAGAACATGTTGGAGCCCAGCTGGCACAGAACCGACCTTTAATATTGAAATATGGTTAAAATATGGTAATGTCTTGTTTTTCGATGTTTAAACAACATTGAAACAACATTTAATGTTAAATGGTTGTGCAAAGGTTAAAATTTTAACATTAAATTAACAATGTCTCAACCTTCTGCCTTTTTCCATTAGCATTTTACATTTTACCACTATACAATTTCAAAAACAGTTACTTCTATTTGCAGAAATAATTGCTTTTTAATTTGGCACCAATTCTTCACCATAGCTGGGAGTATGTTCATGTTCTATTTATTTTACTGTTGTGTTTTTAAGATCAGATGTTCAGTAATCAGATTGGTAGTGGTGGGTAACATTCTATATACTCTGTAGCTTTACCACAGTGATGTAAGTTTATTGGTAACACTCTGTTAACCGTAGGATTTTCAAGTTTTAGTGAGCTATGGTTTATTAAAGGTTGAACGTACAACAATAAAACTACGATGCCATATCAATGTTGATAATTACATTTTCAAAATCAACATCAAATACAATGTTGATTCAACCATAACATCAACGTTGAGAGCCACTCCCAAAAGACATGCTGCACACACGCTTTTCTGGACAAGCTGAGAGGTACAGAGGCGTCACTGAACATGAAAGAAGCATTTGGACTGGAGCAGGAAGACTAATATTACAGACGTGTACAGTCAATAAAGAATTTAAATGCATTTGAAGCTACAAATGCTAGAAATCTTCAAAAAAAAAAAAAAAAAAAGGTCAAATGTTCAGAACTGATCCCACCGCATTCTCCCTTTACCGTTGTGTTCACGCAGTTCTGTGGAAATGTGCAGATGTGTCATTCTGAGAAGCCTGCGTATCCCGCAGTGGCCTGCTGCTCCTTTCCACTGCGGAGAGATGCACGGCACTCCAGTAACGAAGCCAAGCTTGTCAGCCAGCATTAGAGACACAGCCTTCACACGCAGCGCTACGCCATGCTGCTGTCCAACCGCACATTCCCAACATCCGAGAGCATCACGAACCAGAGGAGACGCCAAAAACCAACAA
The DNA here is from genome assembly GCF_023375975.1 of Astyanax mexicanus. NCBI lineage: Eukaryota > Metazoa > Chordata > Actinopteri > Characiformes > Acestrorhamphidae > Astyanax > Astyanax mexicanus. Next base: position 31,181,114 of record NC_064429.1, read on the forward strand.
ACAGGGGGCATTCGGAGGTTCTAAAGGAAGGTATGGGCACTCAGAATGCCTGTAATAAAGGACATTCTTGCTCAGTTTATGGCAGGGGTGCAAATATGTGGCTTTTAGAAGAGAATTAAGCAATAAGTACTACATAAAAGAGACAAACTGAGAACTTCACACACTGTTGTCTTTTAATTTAAAACAAAATTAGGTGTCAAAAACAGCTGGAAAATAGGCCAAATTCAAAACTCCCAAAACTGTTACATCACAGTTTGGACTCATTTTATTTATGTATCAAAATCTAAATATATCCAAGTGTGTTTTGTGGCCAATACAAACAGAGTGCATTTTGGGTTTGTTCCTAGATTATGCATTTTTTCTCAACTAAAACTGACACACTTGCTACTTATACATTAAAAACAGCATATTAGGTCAATTTTAACCATATTCATCTCAAAATACAATTTTCAGAACCATGCTAATTCTTTACAGCTTGTAAAAGGGCATATGTATCTACAAAAGCCAATAGACTATTTTCATTCTTTAGACAGCAAACAATCAAAACCACTTAATTTAACATTAGCTGACTAAACCACATGGGCAAAATGTTACTATGGCAAACCTTTGAAACGCTCTACAATAGACTTCTCTGCACTTGGAGGAATCTGTGATGAACCATCAGACAGTGGAAATAGTGTAATGTCCTTAGAAAAATCAGTATTTTAGCTCTTTTTTGGAAGAAATTAATGCTGTGAGCTCTGGTCGACAAAAATGGACCATCCAGACTGTTATCAGCATCAGTTCTAAAAGCCACGGTCTGTCAGGCTTAGGTTAGTTGTGTCAGTACACTTCTGTGATGCAGCATTAATGAAAAATACATCTTTAGAGATCTAAGAGCAACATAATGCTGCCTTCACAATCAGATCTTTTTTAGGAAGTCCATGGTATTTTATATGGCAAATATATGGCAAAAATTGCACTGCTAAAGTCAATTTATATTTGGATAGCACTGCCACTACTGAGGTAAATATATGACTAAAACAGCACTAAAGAGATAAATGTATTACTAAATCAGCACTACAGAGGATTTTTTTAGAATAGCACTACTGAGGTAAACTGCGCTGCTAGAGTAGTTTAAAGGGTTTAAAACAACACTCTGTCTGCTAGCAATCTTGACAAACAATGAACAATTTATACTGCGTTTTTTCGTACATAACGTAATGCTGCCTTCAAAATCAGATCTTTTTTAGGAAGTCCATGGCATTTTTTTTTTCCAAAAAGACAATGCAACAACAAATGCTGCATATGTAACAAAGGCATGGTGTGGATGAAGTGGATACAGATACAAATACAGAAAAGCCCTGCTTGCAGTCCTAAACTGACCCAATAGAGAATATAAAGAAAATTTTGAAATAACCACTCTGTACTGTTGGAACACTTTTCGGGGTGTTTGCAGGAAGAATGCAAGAAAATTATACCAAAAACGGGGGTAAAGTATTTACAATCGAAATTTCTTTGAGCCTAAAATATAGGAATTGATAATAATAATAATAATAATGTATAATAACATATTATATGAAGACAAAACATGAAAAATACAGTATTAGGGGTTATACTACTGGTTATAAATGATGTTCACATATCACATCAGATGCAGAAGAAATAGTTCTAAGGAAGTGATGCAACTGCACATCCCTACAGGCCTGGACAATAGAGTGATATAATCAAGTATAATAATAAAGATATTGGTAATGACGCTAAGATGCTAAAAGTCATGTTGGGAAGATGACTGATAGAAAACCACAGGGGACTAATTTAATGTTAAATGGTTTGCTAAATGATATTAAATAACATGTAATCTTTTATTCCATTTGACTGTTAAATCAGTGGATTATTATGGCGCATTAATAAGATGTCAGGCTCAGAGTAAATTTGCCACCGTCTCTGCAGGAGGGTTCCCTGAGTGAGGAAAGATTTGATCAGCTCAGAACAGTTCATCTAAATACTTCAAGGTTTCACCACAGGCATCTAACATTAAGCTGAATCCCTGAGCTCCACCATAACACCTCGGGCTAGATTTAGAAAACTCAAAAACCTCACAAAACTTGCTACTCATTTTAAAATATCCTCAGAGACTGAGAAAAAAGCTTTTGATATTTATGTTACAGTAAAAAAAAATACCTTTTTTTTTTTTTTAGAACTGCAATGATCAATCAACATAATTCACAATGGTGATTACAAAAATCTGGCAACTCAGTGTCGATTAATAGTTCATCTTTAACTGCATGGCACTACACAAAGTGCCGGGGACAGAAACACAATGGGGAAGTGTTAAGGGATGATCACACACACAGATCACACTCAGCTCGGTCCCCCAAACACAACAGATCACATATTTACTCACTAAATAGCCAAATATTTAACATTTAAAGGGCATTTATATCTCACATTCTGCTGTTTCTATCGTTTTAAATGGATAGAAAAGGCTAGGAACAGAAGCCGTACCCACAGTAATCGACTAATCCATAAAAAATTTCAAACCATTTGTCTCTTGCAATGGACTTTATTCCTTGCTTGGTCTCAAAGTGTAGGGGTTAAATAAAGGTAATGCATTAATTTTAAAGCAATACATAACATATGATACAGGGCTTCCATAAAATTCTATATATTACAATACACTGCAATACTTTAAGCAGGGCGATATATTGTGATTATTCAAATTAAATTTTAGAAAAAAGTCAGTCATATTATATCATATTGATAAAAAAAACTTTACTTTTAATGTTACTCCTGTTCTAGTAAATGTATGATTAGAATGGTTCTACTAAGGTAAATTTATAAGTAAAATAGCTCTACTGGTGCACATATATATGGCTAAAATTGCACTGTTAGGAGGGTCAATTAATGATTAGAACAGCACTGCCACTGCTGAGACAAATATAAGACTAAAACAGCACCACAAAGATAAATGTATGACTAAAAGAGCAGTACAGAGATAATTGCATGACTAATAGAGCACTACAGAGATAAATGTATGACTAAAACAGCACTACAGAGATACATGTATGACTAAAACAGCACTACAGAGATAAATGTATGACTAAAACAGCACCACAAAGATAAATGTATGACTAAAACAGAGGTAAAATTATAAGAATAAGGTGAACTGCACTGCTACAGTATTTTTAATGGGGATTTAACAATACAAAATGAAACTGTCTGCTACCAATCTTGACTAATAATTAAAAAATATATTAAAGTGTTTTTCCTATTGTATACAGAATACAGAATTGTGATTTAATATGATATACCAATATTTTCTTACACCCATTTTCTCATATTATGAACATATCTGTAAATTTCCAAAAACCTGCTTCACAAATCTGCTTAATATTCTTTTAACCTCATTTTCAGCCCTTTTATCGCTTTTGGAGTACGGAAACTTGTGAAAAAAACTTATGTTAGTAAGTGAAGAGAAGACTCTGGTTTTAAAAGTTACACTTACTTAAGAAATATTTTAAAATCTAAGTTAAGAATCTCATTTTATAGAAATACACTGATTATTAACAAAGGAAACATACTATCTACAAAAAACACTCCAGAGCTGCAACGGCCGGCATTTCAAAAATTATTTATCTGAGCTCTGTTAGCCACACCCTCTATCTTAAGGCCTTACTTTACAGCCCAGGATGTCCTTGTAACAGTACAGTAGGATGCCAACCAATCAAATCAATATATCCACTGAAATGGGCAAAAATTCACTGCCAGCTCTCAGGAGGATACAGCCCATTGCTCCATATAAGGCTGTGCTGTTTTGTGGAATCATGGCCTGACCCAACATTGCTGCAGTGAAGAAAGGGCAAAGCTCACATTCTACGCTCTGAATTAAGAGCGGGCTAAGCCTGGGTGCCAGGCTATTTACATAGCAGTGTGCCAAAGCCAGCACAGGCCTGGCTGAAATAGCTTGGCATTCATGCCCACTGCCCAGCCAATTAAAGCAACAGCTCTGTGAATAGGCTGAGCTAGCAGAGTTAATATAGCTGAAAGCACGGGGGCAGATGTGCCAGAACCTGAGCTAATCTAAGAGTGGGGCAAAGAAAGAGCCATGCAATGCACCCAGTGCAGAGAACACCCAGTGCACAGAGAGCACTCACAGTGCAAGAGGTAGGGATCACCAAATATTTGGCAACGGAATAAGTGAAAAGACTGAAAAAACAAACAATTTCTCATTTATAATTATTAAGTCATATTGCAGATTTTGCTCTAACTTTACAGTTTTAAGCAGCAGCGGCGGCAGGCCCACAACTCCTCCATTTTCAAAGCACTGCTGTATAAAATGCAGGGAGTGAGAGAGCATTTAGCATCCCTCATGACCCCCAGTATTAGCTGTCTCATATTCCTATGTCTTCACAAACTAATGAGGATAAAAAAGTAGCTGAGCTAACTTAGTCTTAGCATTTTTTGTTTGCTTTCTCTGTGTAAATTTCACTCACATGTGACTTGTGTAAAAATGCTGAGGTAAACTGATGATTAGAATAGCAAAACTGAGGTAAAATTATGATGATTAAAATAGCACTGCTGATGTAAATGTATGATTAGAATAGCTCTATTGAGATAAGATTATGATTAGAATAGAACTACTGAGGGAAAAAATATGATTAGAATATCTCTACTGAGCTGAATGTAACATTACAATGGCACTACTGAAGGTCATTGTTCTTAGAATATCTCTACGAACTTAAATTAAGATTAGAATAGCTCTGTGGAGCTATTCATATGATTAAAATAGCACTACTGAGGTAATTGTATAATTAAAACAGCACTGCTGAGGTAAATGTATGAATAGAATAGCACTGCTGAGTTAAGATTATGATTAGAATAGAACTATTGAGGACGATTTTTGATTATTAAAGCTCAACTGAGGTAAATGTATGATTAGAAAAGCACTACTGAGGTAAAACTATGATTCAAATAGCACTGCCGAAGTAATTGTATGATTAGAATAGCTCTACACAGGTAAGATTACTATTAGAACTACTGAGGAAAATGTACGATTATAAAAGCTCAACTGAGGTAAATTTATGATTAGGATATCTTTACCAAGGTATATGACTAAAACAGCACTACTCAGGTAAATGTACAATTAAAAAGGCACTTTTGAGGTAAATTATGATTAGTATAGCTTAATTGAGGAAAATATATTACTAAAATTGTACTACTGAGGTAAATGTATGATTCGAATAGCTCAACTGAGGTAAATATATGACTAAAATAGCACTACTGAGGTAAAATTATGATCAAAATAGCACTGCTGGTATAAATGTATGATTAGAATAGCTCTACTGAGGTAAGATTATGATAAGAATAGAACTACTGAGGAAAATGTATGATTATAAAAGCTCAACTACGGTACATTTATGATTAGAATATCTTTACTGAGGTACATATTTGACTAAAATAGCGCTACTGAGGTAAATGTAGAATTAGAATGGCGCTCCTGAGGTAAATTATGCTTAGTATAGCTCTACTGAGGTAAATATTTGACTGAAATAGCACTAATAAGGTAAATGTATGATTAGAATAGCACTGCTGAGGTAAACATATGATTAGAGTAGCTCTACTGAGGTAAATTTATGTATAGAATGGCACCACTGAGGTAAACGCATTGTGCGTTGTGCTTTGTGGTTTTGTCTTTTGGGACATTAAAAATGTTAAAAGTGTTCAATAAATATTATTACAGTTTATTTTGAACTTGCGTTTTCTTTGAACTGCAAAACAAAATACATTAAGGCTAATTGAAAATTGCAAATACTGTGTTCAGATAACTTTCATTTTGTTCGCAGTAAAAAAAAAAAAAAAACACTAAATTTCACTGCATCCCTAGCAAGAGGAGCCACTTATAAGGGCACGACTCAGGGTGAGTCACAATTCGGAACACAGCCGGAGCCTGTTAGGTGCTGGCTTTTATCACTGAGTTCTTTCTCAGCATTAAAGCTCCAGTGTATGACATGACAACGTGATGGATTTGTCACGCATTATGAGCGTCGTCTGCATTCTCCACGTTGGCTGGCATTGTGAGTGTGTGTGTATGAGTGTGTGTGTATATAAGAGAGTGTTTTTGTGCTCGAGAGTCGCATCTTGCGGATTCTGAGAGGCAGTGTCTTCTGCTCCAGTTGCTGTGTGATGGTGGCGGTGTCTGAAAGGCAGGATTCACCTCATAATGCAGTCACTCACACACAAAGGCAGGCATGCATATACACACACACACACACACACTCTTGCTAACCCACTTCATAACACAGCAGTGTCTCAGACAGCCCCACCTAAGTGAAAATGCCTCAACCCACAGCCCCAAAACCCTGCAGTGCCCTTACTCTACACTATACAAAATATAAAAGCTCTATCCGGACGGGTTTAGTTTCTCAGGGGGACGTCTGTGAAAAATATTTCACACTTCTACACTAAACTAAACTCTTGCATCCGGACTGCAATTGAAAAAACAGGAGGACCAGTGAGTTTTTTGGCGTTCAGTAGCTCCTCCATTTCCACTCACTGTTGTGTTTTTACGTGGATCTCCATGGAAACCTGTGCCCAAAGTGTAATTACGGTGCGTAGCAGTGAACAAATAGCTATTTTATTAAACGTGAGGAGACGAAACTTAGAGATGTGCGTCCGGACGGCAATAAAATTACCAGAGGACCACGAAAAGAGTTCAGTGAAAAAAACAGTAGATAATTCAGCCTGTAATTTTTTCAGAGGACGTCTGAGAAAAACACAGACATGGTCGTTCTGGGCAGTAATAAAATCACACGAGGACCCTCTATAAAAGAGAAAATTACCCCAGGACCCCCTGAGAAACAAATCCCGTCCAGATAGGGTTATGGCTACCTTTTTTAATATTTAATATAATATATTTTGTACTCTGATCAAAAAAAATTATCAGTTTGTATCATCAGATATTATGGAAATACTTTAAATTTAAGAAGTGGGTAGATGCTACCTAAATAAATCATCTTTAACACAGTGGAAATACACTAATTTTAAGCCTCTGATCACGGCCACTGCCCATTCCATTCCCTTCCCTAGTCCAATTTACACACCCTAGGTTGCCAGGTATGGAACAAAACAAGAGTAAAACACAGCAAGCTGCAGCCTCAGCATAGATAGTGACAGCTTAGAACTCAGAAGGACTACAAGACAGATGGCAAACTCGCGATGGCTAACAGTTTCCGAAACAAATAAAGTTAAGCACAGAGCTTCAATTAAAGTTAGCTAACCATTGCTAGGTAAACGATCACAATCACTGGCAGGAATGAGCAATTTAAGACATATATTCAATATATACTTGTATTCAAACTCAATAGACTGTATCCAGCTGGGTAATCAAGGCAGCAAGTATTTGAGATAGGTAAAGTGATCCAGACTAGTGCATGCTAACATCACTTGATGATACAACTATAAAAAAAAAAGTTCATGCCTTATCAAGCAGAAACAGACAATATCTGCCCAAATATAATTTATTTTACTCCAAAAATGAATGCATAAAGTGCATTATTAATATTACAACATGTAGGGTGGTTGACTTCTACTAAAATATGTTTTAAATTGCAATATATAAAATATATATCGTACAGGCCTAGTCTCAGAGTGCATACAGAAGATTGTGAGGTGGCACTATATATTAGGACTGTCAAAAATTTACATTTTAAATATTCATCAAATTTAATAAAAAATGTGCATCTAAATGCAGAAATTGTCTATTAAAATGTTCAGAAATTCAGAAGCTACTTCTGCAGCAGTTTACAGTGCTTCACACCAGAAGAGCACTTACATGGCAAGTCTATAGTAATATGTCAAACATATCTCAGGTCATTAACAGCTCAGTCTTAGGCTGAGTGAAAAATATATTTAAAACATGCGTATCAATTCAACTTGGTGTTAATGTACTTTAATGTGCTTTCCACAGTTCCTCTGTATTTCACTGACTCAGAGCACCAATGTCAGTGGATATGTGCATTTTGTAAAAAAAAAAAATCTGCTTCAAAAATATTATTATTTTTATTTGTTTTAAAGATCTTCTATCTCTAGGCTGAGAATAGCTGGTGTAAAACACCACACACTTTTGGAACCGCTTGATATTTATGAGGGCATACTTATGGATTCAGGACGCATAATACTGTCTAAGAAAAATGCTGTTTACTGCATAATATTCACATATATTTTAATATTTGAGAAACAAGGGAAGAATTCAAATTGCATTTATGAGCCAACTAGACAGCTCTACTCACAATCTCCCTTTCTGGCAGTTTTGTATTTGTAAGAGTGCAAAAGCTGCTGTAAACATCTCCACTCTGTCAATAATGAATATATATATATATATATATATATATATATATATATATATATATATATATATATATATATATATATATATTAGGAAGGGCAGGAAGAAAGAAAGAGGAAAAAGGCAGAAACAGTCAGAAGACTTTTTGGGCTCTGGACTTACAGCGTTGAGTTTGTCTGTCTTTTTGGCCTCAGGCTCCTTCATGGTTGAGGCCAGCAGCTCGTCTCCCTTATACTCTTTGTAGAGCTCTGCCAGCGTCTCCCGCGTCTCCAGATTAGTGCTCTTCAGGTGGTATGCCGGGTCCTGCTTCGCCTTCTCCTCATCTACAGAAAGAAAACGCAGAAATAACGTGGCTGACGAAGAGCAAAAATCACCAAAGAAGCCAAAAAGACTCATATTTTATAAATAATACAGCTTTCTGAGTTTTTGCAAGACGTAAAGCTCTGGAAAAAATAAGAGACCACTTAAAAATTATGAGTTTCTTTGATTTTGCCCATTTAAAAACCTCTGGAATATAATCAAGAGGAAGATGGATGATCACGAGTCATCAAACCAAACTGAACTGCTTGATTTTTTGCACCAGGAGTAAAGCAGCATAAAGTTATCCAAAAGCAGTGTGTAAGACTGGTGGAGGAGAACATGATGCCAAGATTCATGAAAACTGTGATTAAAAAGCAGGGTTAAAACTTAAACCTTTATGAATATGTTTTCTTTTTTGCATTATTTGAGGTCTGAAAGCTCTGCATCTTTTTTTATTGTTTCAGACATTTCTCATTTTCTGCAAATAAATGCTCTAAATGACAATATTTATTTGCAATTTGGGAGAAATGTTTTCGGTAGTTTGTAGAATAAAACAACAATGTAATTTTTTCTTAAACATAAACCTATCAATAGCAAAATCAGATAAACTGAATCAGAAACTGAAGTGGTCTCTTAATTTTTTTTCCAGAGCTATATATTAAAGTTGAATATCTTCATGTCATGGGGTTTGGGGTGTAAGGTCTGATTAGGTAACCGTGTAATGTAAATTATAGTAGCAGAGGTGATTTTAATAAATTAATTAGTTAATGGACGGATCTTATCGAGGGGTCAGATCTGCTGAATTGGTGAAGTGTGAAGTGTAGAATCTCACATCACAGTTCACGTTACTGTCAGCCAGCCTAATTTACACAAAAATAAACCCCACCCAGCAGAACCTGCCAATCACAATTTATACATTCTTATATTTGATGCTAGAGTCATATATTTATGGAGTAATATATGTGAATATATATATATATATATATATATATATATATATATATATATATATATATATATATATATATATATATATATACAGCTCTGGAAAAAATAAGAGACCACTTAAAAATGATGAGTTTCTTTAATTTTATCAAATTGAAAACCTCTGAAATATAATCAAGAGGAAGATGGATGATCACAAGCCATCAAACCAAACTGAACTGCTTGAATTTTTGCACCAGGAGTAAAGCAGCATAAAGTTATCCAAAAGCAGTGAGTAAGACTGGTGGAGGAGAACATGATGCCAAGGTGTATGAAAACTGAGATTAAAAACAAGGGTTATTCCAGCAAATATTGATTTCTGAACTCTTAAGACTTCGTGAATATTAACATTGGAATTTGAGAGAAATGTTGTCTGTAGTTTATAAAATAAAACAAATGTTTATTTTACTCAAACATAAACCTATAAATAAAAAAATCAGAGAAACTGATTCAGAAACTGAAGTGGTCTTTTAATTTTTTCCAGAGCTGTATAATAATACTTACCTGGGTCGAGAACTTTCAAATTGTTTTTCACATGAAAAAAGTCGGAGACGTTGAATTTATCCAAATTGGTTGGATCCTGTGAAAAAAACGAGACAAAAAAAACAATGTGTTATTAGTTATACAGTATGCAAAACACATTAAAAAGACATTAAAAAACATTTACAAAATTGTTGCAACAGATGTGCTAGCATTACAATTTTAAAAGCTTCAAATAATATAACATTAAAATTTTTAACGAGTCCCAACCAATAAATGGAGTATGATAAATGAGTGTGTCCATATATGTCGATGTGTGTACTATAAACAAAACAAAAAAATCCTGAACACAGTAATACTGTGATATGATTGAAAACCTTTGAAAAGTAGCAAACCACTCCATATATCACACACACACACACACACACACACAGTAAAGTAGAGCAAGGACGGTGAGTGGTATCAGTGGGTGAATCTGCTTTGGCTCTGGGCACAGTGTGATGGGAACGTAATGCGGCTGCCTAGCATGATTGGGCACTAGTCCAAGGACACACACTGTCAAAAATGCACCCACACAAACCAGTCACACACCAGTTAACACACAGCCACACACACAAGCACCAGGTTCTCTCTCTGGCACCCCAGTATTCCTTTATACTCACTCGCACAACTTCACAAACACACACCAATTTAAGAACCCATTTCTGAACCCCATTAAAAGAAATTAAATAATTTTAAATTCCATTTTTTTATGACCTAATCTTCACCTAAACATAAAACTGATGTTAAAACTCAACCCTAAATACAATGTTACCCGTAAATCTACTAAAGCAACAGATTCCAAACCAACACACCACACTAACCATAAAGATGATGCTAACCTTAAACGTATTAAACCTAAACCTACTGTAAAATAACACTTACCAAATACATACTAAAGTAAAACCTAACCCAAATAATAGTAATCCAAAAAATATGCCTAACCTTAAACCAACTAACCTAAATATTAGGGAATAAACCTAACCTTAACCTTGAAATTACTAAATCTAAAAACATAAACCTAACACTAACCTTAAAACTACTAACCACAAACCTTACATATACATAAACCTAACATTAATCTTAGAACTACTAAACCTAACCCTAGCCCAAAGTGGTATTAATTCTAAACCTAAATTCTATATCAATTTGCTAATCTTAGTATTGTCCTGAAAACAACCTATTTTAAAAGTTGGGACCCAGAAAAAATGTCCTCACTATGCTCATTTCTCATTGTGAGAACATTTGGTCTTCTTTGGAAGAACAAGAACACACACACACACACAAACACACACACACACACTTTTCAGCTCCTCTGTTGTGTGTGTGACCCACCAATCAAGTGTGTGTGATCCAAATAGGTCAAACAATGTAACCGGAGTCCAGCGGGGCAGTGGGTCTGTCCCTCTCTTTCCAACCCCAAAATAACACGCCAGCATTTCCTGACTGACCCCAGTGCTCTCTGTCCTATTTAACCCCAAAATAATCTGAACCCGCCCCGCTTTCAGCACCACGGCCTAAACAGGGTCTGTACTGTAGATTATTTGTAGAGTAAGACTAACCATTATTACCAAAAGTAATAATTTATTGGAATTATTACCACTTATAATGAGTTTAAATCATCTAAAGTAAAGCATATATTCATTTTGGCAGCACTTTAATGCAGAAAACAAAACAAAAAATTTAGATAGAGAAACGTATATGCAATTTCTGATTGTCCTTTATGTCAATCTACAATTACCTCTATAAATCTATCTATACATCTATTGAACATTAAATGTACCCATCAATCGATCTGAAGGCATTGTATAACAAAGTACTTGGGGCTGTTTAGATCGTGTCTCTTATAAATGATACAGACCAATATCAAAATTGTCAGCTTCTTAAAAAGCTTCACCTGCCCCAATCAGAACAAATCTGAGCTTCATGTCACTGTATGATCTTCCCTCATCAATTTCCCAACACATCTAACTTCTAAACACATTCATGAACCTCAGGGTCCACTAGGGGTGGGCGATATGGCCCTAAAATAACATCATGATATTTCATGGTACTTTCCTGATAACGATACAATTGGTGAACACAACACTGAATTAAACAAATTATTTCAAGAATACACTGCTGCAACAAAATGAAAATTACATTTTCTTATTGCATACGATTGCAGCCCTAACTGAGATATTAAAATATACAAGAATTTTATCAGATTTGTTATAGATGCCAATAATCAAGGATGATATGATACTAATAATGCACTCCAAATATCTCCTTATATCCAGGATTAAAGTAAAATAAATGATACTGGACAGATATAATCTGTCTCTAGTAGATATATAATGGGAAATGAGAACAGTGTGAATTTTTCTTTTGCTAAAAACAGCTAAAAAGTAGTATGCTGATATGGCACGGTATTTTAGGGTATAATATCATTTACGCTATTCAAAAATGTTGGCAATATTATTGCGTATTATATGATATGGCACACCCCTACGGTCCACTCCTCCCGACTCCTTAAAATACCTCACTCCCATTCTTCTCTTCTACACACACTCCTGTGTCCTGTCTATATCAACACCTACTCTTAATAAATCTGCACTCAGCCACTGCGTGACTGCTCAGATATCCCCCCGCCCCATATCTCTCCAACACTGCCGAGGTCATCTGACCTGACCCTTCTCATTACTGGACAGTTTAGATCAATTACACACAGAGCCAATTATACACAGAACAGGATTTGTCAGGGAGTAATGGTGTACAATATAGCCAAAAGAGAATTAGGAATGTCAAAACCATAACAAACTTTAGCCACTTTTTTCAAAGCTTACATTTTTGTCTTGCTTTTCACACAGAGAGCAGATGAACAAACCTACAATTTTTAAAATACAGCTGTGAAAAAAAGAGACCGCTTAAAATTGATGAGTTTCTTTCATTTTACCAAATTGAAAACCTAGGAAGATGGATGATCACAATCCATCAAACCAAACTTAACTTCCTAAATTTCCTTCGGGATAAATAAAGTATCTATCTATCTATCTGAACTGCTTGAATTTTTGCACCAGGAGTAAAGGCATAAAGTTATCCAAAAGCAGTGTGTAAGACTGGTGGAGGAGAACATGATGCCAAGATGCATGAAAACTGTGATTAAAACCAGGGTTATTCCACCAAATATTGATTTCTGAACTCTTAAAACTTTATGAATATGAACTTGTTTTCTTTGCATTATTTGAGGTCTGAAAGCTCTGCATCTTTTTTTGTTATTTCAGTCATTTCTCATTTTCTGCAAATAAATGCTCTAAATGAGAATATTTTTATTTGGAATTTGGGAGCAATGTTGTCTGTAGTTTATAGAATAAAACAACAATGTTTATTTTGCTCAAATATATACCTTTAAATAGCAAAATTAGAGAAACTCATTCAGAAACTGAAGTAATCTCTTCATTTTTTTTCCAGAGCTGTATGTATTGAACACTTTACACTTGTAATTTCCACATAGACATTACCTGAGCAGGGCTATTCTAATCAAGAATTTATTTCATAGTGCAATTTGTGTCATACATTTACCTTTGTAGTGCTACTCCACTCACATATAGAGTTAAATTGATATTTACACAGAGAAGTGCAGTCTGTCTTATTAGACTATTAGTCTGTAAGTTAGCTTAGTTAATTTTACTATCCTAGTCCTACAGCTTGTATCTTTCAGTTGGAAAGCAGTCTTGTGAAGTGTCAGTAAACTAAACTCATGATAAGAGTTTAGTTTATGAAGAAAAGTGTAAAAATTAACTTAAACCCGCAGTTTGCCTGCTCTCCCTGCCATGGAAAGTAGTGGGGTAAAATGTGGTTCTTCTGCCACTGTTGGGGAGCAGTCCTAACATTAAAGAAAACTATGTAATATGTGATAACACTGCTGAATTGCCCAAAGAATAGATAATCCTTTATTAGTCCCACAGTGAGAAAATCGATTTGAAACATAATTATGATCCTGAATGTTCCATGATGAGAAGTAGTTTGAGATGTGCATTAACTGTAAACTCTTCTTCCATTAATTGTACAATTTATTTTATCAGTTATATAATAATTTTAACATAAAATGAAGTCTCTAAAAGAAACAGAACTGGGGGTTTAGACCTGTGACCACGTTGTTTTGCAGTCAGAGGTTCACACATCACAAACAGGTTAAGGCTTCTTAATTATCATCGTCAGCGGGCATTTCTCTAAACCTGCTGTGATCTGTCATGAATTTGTTTAGACATGTCTTATATGAAATATCTATAATTACATGCTACAGAACTACAGAGACCTACCTTCCTAAATACTGCACATGAACAGACAGCATATAGTAGAAAGAGCATGCACACACAGGGTTTGCATTAACCATCTCACCACAAAACACACACCACCCACCTGCAGCGTGATGATATCCTGGCGGGTAAAAGGCTCATCTGTCAGCAGATCTTTGTAGCTCTTTGTCTTGATGTTCAGCTGCTCCACAGCCTAGATAACACACACACAAACATACAGATAATTGTCTGCTATATATCCACAGGCATATATCCTCTCATGTCAGACCAGCCTCCTATCTGTTTGAGTAGAGAGACCAAAATATGTAAAATTACCATTTCAACAACATACTTCATTATATCATTAAATAATTGATACAATCTGATAAAATCTCATGAACAGCTTGTAACATTTGGTAAAAAAAAAAAAAAAAGCTTGTTATGGCTGCGGTGCCTGCGCACATCTCCACAGCAAGGAGTGTCTTGCCTAGATAGAACACATAAACATACAGTTAATTGTGTGTAGCTAAAGTCTTGCTATGCTGCCGGGTGCTTATGTCCCATCATGCAAGACCAGCCTCCTATCTGTTTGAATAGAGAGACCAAGATATGGAAAATTATTATTTCAACAACATATTTTCATTATATCATTATAATTATATCATTGATAAAATCTGATAAAACCTCACAAACAGCTTGTAACATTTGGCAAAAAGCCTGTTATGGCTGCTGCGCCTGCGCACATCTCCACAGCAAGGAGGGGCTTCCCCTTTTGTTGAAGGGCAAGATTTTATCCATAATTATCCATGATTAGCGTTACGAGAAATCCCATTTATACAGCAGTAAGTGATCTGTCTCCTCATTAATAAAGTCTCTGTTGTAACTGCAAGAGTGTGTACATTTTCTTAGGGCAGCTGTTAAATTCTATTAAATACACATCTATTAACAGCACAGGCTTAAAGCAGTAGTTCAGCAGAAAATCAAATTTACACAACCCTGCCCCCTCCAATATAAATCCATTATCATTGTGTATTCCTAGTTACAGCTAATGGGCACAATAGCTAATACTGATTTTTTTTTTTTAAGAAGTTCACCAAATAAGCTATTAACATGAGATTCCTCAAAACCCGTGAGCAGCCTGAAGAGAGTGTGAGATAACTAAAGGAAGCTTTTAGCACAATGCTAATCAGTGATAAATTAGTGTCTTTAAATTAGAGCTAAGAAACAAGAAAGAACATATCCGCTGTATCTGGGTGAGAGGGAAGGCTGTTGGCCAAACCATTCCTTTAAAACACAAACAACCCATCCTGGGATTAAGGGATAACTGGAGTTTACCTCATGTGAGAAGACATTTCCTGTGACTTTGTTGGCCACGATGTGGGAGTTATTGGTGAAGACGGTGTACAGCACGGGGCAGTGGTACTTCCCTGTTTATACAGAAGAGAAACAGTAAGGGTGGTTCAGACTGAGTGTTTATATGCAAATAAGTGCAGGGTTGGCAATCCCATATGGGTGATTCTCACGAAATCAGACTAATGAGGTGGCATTAAGGAGTGTGATGAACAGGTAAATGCTATCAATTTGGGAAACACTGGTTTATAAACATCTCATCAAAGGCTATATTGGAAGTGATTAAAAGTAGACATTGTGATATTTTAAATTATGTATTTTTTATAATTTAGTGTGAAATTCTCAGTACCGCAACGCGTCCATTGCTGAATCTCGGCTCTTCAATTACACAATTTTAATATTTAAAATAAATAAATAATAAAAAACTTAAATGTATCTCATAAAGTAAATTGTTACAGTCAATAAAAATGTATTACTTGGAATTCATTGGTAAAAGAAAAGAAAATATTTAGAACAATAACTTTGGTCAGAACCAATGTTCTCAGCCTCCGCAACAATTTTCAAGCACCATTTAAGACCACAAGGAACAGAAAAAAAACAGCCATTTTGAGAGGGGGGACACCTTTTAGTATGACACCCAAGATGGCTACCAGGTAAGCACCTAATTTTATACCTCTCCAGATAAATGTTAAAAACTTGGTTGTCAGCGAGCATACACAACTTTTTGTTTCTCATTACCGAAACAGCTAGTTTTTAATGTTTAAAAAAATGAAAATGTTATTGTGTTTTGGGAATTTTTAAGGTTTTTAAAGTCTAAATACAAAAAGCTAGCAAAAGTTTAGCCAGGCATCATGGTGGCCCCACAGAGATCAAAGAAGGTTAAGGTCCCTCATACTCCGCAACAGCCTTCTCATACACCGCAACAATTTAAGGCCTGTTGCGGTAGAGAGATTCACTGTTGCGGTAAAGAGAAATTAATGTTTTAAGTGACATGAACTTATATATATATATATATATATATTGTTTCATAAAAAAGCCTTTATTTACTTATAATAAACAATATATAAAACAATACATGATGCAATTTCAGATAAAAAACAGATTTATGTAGCAGGGCAGTGACACCCATATAACTTCCGCATAAGATATAAAAATAATATATAAAAATAATAATAATATATATATATATATATATATATATATATATATAATATATAATTTTCATATATATAATATATTAATTTCATGAAACAACTTTTATTGTTATAAACTGTTAATAAAGGTTGTTTCATGAAATTTATTTTTATAAACTTTTATTGTTATAAACTGTTTATATATATACACTGTATATATATATACACACATTTTATGAAACAACCTTTATTAACAGTTTATAACAATAAAAGTTGTTTCATGAAATGTATATATTATATATATGAAATTTATATATATACACACATATATACATTTCATTAAACAACTTTCTTTAATTTTATCTTTAATTTTAATTTAGTTGCACATTGATGTTTACATTTTTCATGAGATTAATGCTTAATACAAAGATGTTTAATGAGATGTTGAATTGCTTGTTTCATACTTAAATATTTAATTTCAATTTAGTTGTACATTGATGTTTATATCTGTCATGAAATTAATACTTAATAAAAAAGTTGTTTTATGAGATGTTGAATTACTTATTTTGTATTTAAACATTCCATTTCAATTTAGTTATACAGTGATGTTTAAAGTTTTAAGGAATTTATGTCTAATGAGGTATGTTGAAATTTGTTTTATTAAAATACACAGTTCAAAATAGGATATTTTCACAGCTTGAGTCTTACTGAGAATAATTTTCAACAGCAAATACCACATTTTGTTCAATATTACTACTCCATACAAAACTCAAGAAGTACATCATTAGAATTTGTTATTTATTCACAGCATTCACACTCTGTGTTTGTTGTGTAAAGTGTTATTGTTAATTAAGTAGGAATCCTTGTAATGACTCTCTTTACCGAAACATTGACTCTCTTTACCGAAACACCATTCTCTTTACCGCAACACATATTTATTTACTAATTATTTTACTGTTATAAAACAAATTCTAGTTTATAATGGTATTTGGATAAATTGTATTTCTTCATAGGTCATCTGTACTAAATAAGAAATTATACATGTAATTTTTCAGTTAAATATCCTGAAAAGACAGGACATGAATCATGAAATCTGTTGCGGTAATGAGACAAATCATAAAATAAAAAAAAATGGGAAACTTATAAATATAATATTTTCTGGGTTATATACACATATGAGCACAACTGTTAATAATATCTATTTAAAAAGTAACAAATGTGTAACTTTTAAACCATATCTGTTCTGTGTTATCATGTTGCGGTACTGAGAATGTGTGTGCTCTGACTGACTAAAATGGTGCAAAATATACAGAAAAAAATTATAAAATTAAAAAAAAAAAGTATTTCTAAAAAGTTCAGACCCTAGTCTTGCATAACAAAAAGAAATTTTATATTTAAATGCCTTTTGAAATTTTTCAAGTGTGAACCCTTTTAAATCTGTTTTTCGTGAGAATCACCCATATATACCATAAACATAATATATACAGTACCAGTCAAATCTTTCGACCCACCTCTTCCCATTCAATGTGTTCTCTTTCTTTCTTTTTATGATTTTCTACATTGCAAATGTAATATTGAAGACTATATTAAAGTTGTACAGGAACACATGGAATTATTTAGTAAACAGAAAGTGTTAAATAAACCAGAATATATTTTATAAACTTTAGAATCTTTTAAGTAGCACATTTATATTTGATGACAGATCTGCACACTCTTGGTGTCTTCATAAGGTGTCCTCAGAGTCTTGAAGGAGTTCCTGGAGGTGCTGAATAATAGTTGCTGCCTTTCCTTCACGCTTTAAATCGCCAGATTATCCCAAATCACCTTTTTAGTTGGATTTAAGTCTTACTGTTAACTACATAATTCCATATGTGCCCCTTAAATTTTTTCATGTCTTTAATATTAATCTACAATGTAGAAAATGAATTAAATAAAGAGAAACACAGGGTTCCTGCACCATTTTTTTGCAAGTCAAATTTAATGCTTTTTAAGACCCTTTTAAGACCTCGAAAAATGTTTTTATACAATTTGAGACCCAAAAATGTATTTATAATTTCTTTGCTTTAATTTGATTTATTATTTGGTTTTAAAATTTATTGTATGGGAAATCAAAACTTAAATGTTGGGTGGCCCCAGTAGCACTTACCATATACAAATGGGGTGTCCAACTGAAACGTTTGAGAATCGCAGTTATAAATTCAGTCTAAAATTGTGTTATTTAGTCAAGACTAAAACATTCCAGTTAGCGAGCCCACCGCTAACATTAGTATGTTAACTAGCTTACTGCTGACGTTAGTATGTTAAGTAGCTCACCGCTAAAGTTAATATGTTAGCTAGTTTGCCGCTAACCTTAGTTCTCTCCTCAATAACGTTAATTAGCTCTCTGCTAGCCTTAGTTCTCTCCCCAGTAAAGTCAGCTAGCTCTCTGCTAACCTTAGTTCTCTCCCCAGTAAAGTCACCTAGCTCTCTGCTAACCTTAGTTCTCTCCTCAATAACGTTAGTTAGCTCTCTGCTAACCTTAGTTCTCTCCCCAGTAAAGTTAGCTAGCTCTCTGCTAACCTTAGTTCTCTCCTCAATAACAATAGCTAGCTCTCTGCTAACCTTAGTTCTCTCCTCAATAACGTTAGTTAGCTCTCTGCTAACCTTAGTTCTCTCACTGATAACATTAGCTAACTCTCTGCTAACCTTAGTTCTCTCACGGATAACATTAGCTAACTCTCTGCTAACCTTAGTTCTCTCACTGATAACATTAGCTAGTTCTCTGCTAACCTTAGTTCTTTCCTGGATAACGTTTGCTAGCTCACCGCTAATGTTAGCTAGCTCTTCACTAACCTTAGTTCTCTTACTGATAACATTAGCTAGCTCTCTGCTAACCTTAGTTCTCTCACAGATAACAGTAGCCAGCTCTCTGGTAACCTTAGTTCTCACCTGGATAACATTTGCTAGCTCACCGCTAATGCTAGCTAGCTGTCTTCTAACCTTAGTTCTGTCACCGATAACGTAGCTAAGCTAACTTGCTAACTAATCTGTTGCTGCACAGTTTACAGTCATCCTCTAGCCCATTTTGTTGTTGGACTATTCTCAGCGGTGAGGTGTTTAAAAACTCCAGCAACACTTCTGCAGTGTCTGATCCACTCGTCTCTCCTGTGGGTTCTTGGCTATTAAAGAACAGTGTAAAAGGAGGATATAATAAAATATGCAGAGAAATTTCTGACCGATCGTCCACACCCCTAGACGTTCTGAAATGCACAATGTGGATTACCTTCACTGTTCTTGCTGAAGTTGAGCTTGATGAGGGACTTGGCGTCGAGTTTCTAAAGGGGAAGAGAGAGGCCAATTAGTGACAAGGCACGGAGTGTGTGTCAGTGTGTGTAAACAGATTATGTCTCAGTACAAGTGTTCACACAACCCACTGAAAATGATCCTGTCACTCCGCAGCATCATTTTAGGCTGAGTCACATCCACACACGCTCTGATATACACGATGACATCTTCAAAGGTGTCATTACTGCCAGCTCATTAAGTCAGCTTTCAGATTGTTCAGTCAGAGGCCGGCCTTCACTCTGGATCTGTTCCCTTTACTAATTAGATCAGGGCGGTGGGGCTGGAGAGGTGGGCCGTATGGCTTTTTACAGTAATCAAAACAACAACATTATGCAGATATAGGGCTGCACAATATTGGGAAAAAAATATTGCAAATGTTCCTTTTTCAACATTATACATGGGTTGGACAATGAAACTGAAACACCTGGTTTTACGACCACAATAATTTATTATGGTGACAGACAGTTCTGGTGGAAACAGTTAAGTCGAGGTGCACATTGAATTCTGCCGTGATTTGGATACAATCCGGGTTAGCACCCGAACATCCCTTTCAGACAGCTTCCTCTTACAGCGTCCACAGTTAATCCTGTGGGATGTGGTTCATCCTTCTTGGTGGTATGCTGACGTTACCCTGGATACCGTGACTCTTGATGCATCACAAAGACTTGCTGTCTTGGTCAAAGATGCTCCAGCAAGACGTGCACCAACAATTTGTCCTCTTTTGAACTCTGGTTTTTCACCCATAATGTTGTGTGCATTGCAATATTTAGAGCAGAACTGTGCTCTTACTCTGCTAATTGAACCTTCACACTCTGCTCTTACTGGTGCAATGTGCAGTTAATGAAGATTGGCCACCAGGCTGCTCCAATTTGGCCATGAAACCTAAAATCCCACACTAAAATGACAGGTGTTTCAGTTTCATTGCCCAACTCCTGTATATTGCAATATTAAACAATGCAGGTCCATGACATCAACAGCCCCGCCCCCACCTGCGTGCTGTCTTGCATCTGGACCGATTAAGAGCAATTAAGAGAGTCAGCACCGAGTTCAACTCAAAATCAGAGGAAAACAGCAAAACAACAGTAATCGGCCCTTTAATCAAGCATTTAAATGGCTTTTTAAAAGGTAATTAAGAGCATTTTTCTGGGATTAAAAGCGTGAAATCAGCTGTAACTGGAAATATCTAAGAAAAACAGTGCTGGACTG
This sequence comes from Astyanax mexicanus, assembly GCF_023375975.1. Taxonomy (NCBI): domain Eukaryota; kingdom Metazoa; phylum Chordata; class Actinopteri; order Characiformes; family Acestrorhamphidae; genus Astyanax; species Astyanax mexicanus. Next base: position 31,202,533 of record NC_064429.1, read on the forward strand.
AGGTGCACAGCTTTCGACACCGGTTACCCCCTCCCCCTCAGGCTTCTTGCGCACGCAGCAGGAGCCTGTCACTTACACAGATACAGAGACAGCACTGTGTATCTACTTCTTGTGTCAGGAAATAAAACCATTGCAACATGACGCTTTTGATTTAATTGTGCCCTGCGATGTGACTATTGCGCATGCGTACATAGCGATAATAATGCTTAAACGATTTATCGTGCAGTCCTAACGCAGACTAATATAAAACAACATTAAGGAAGCCTTCTATAAAACCTAGGCTGCAGCCTAGAGACTAAATGAATCAGCAGAACACTGTAGAATGTGGGTCAGAGTTTGACTGCATCAAAGTTCTCACATTCATCTAGATCTAGAAGCAGTCAGGCCTCTGATGCTAATCGGCTGTGGCAGGTTGGAGCTGATGCTGCTTCAGCGTTCTTACTCTGGGCGGGTCGATAAATACCACTCTGTCCCGGTTCTGAAGAATGAAAAGGTGCATTCTTGTGCCTAATGATCTCTGCATCACCAGCTAATGAAGACTGCTCAAACGTCTTCTCCAATCTAGCCAGTCACTTGACACATAAAGCCCTGCTATCTCAGGCAAGACTGTCTCTAGCATTTCTCAGAGTTTCAGTTTAAGAGAGATTACTGTAATTACTCTGTAACTGCTAAGAAATATTTAGCAATTTCTATGAATCTCAAAAAAAGAAAAAGGAAATGCTCAATCCAAAACTGATAGGAATTACTCCTGAAATTAACTACACAGGCAATGCTATGAAGTACTCTGTAACTGCTATCAGTAAGTAAATGCCATTAATTATTTGGTACCTGCTAAATATTACTCTGTAACGTGTACAAATTACTGTACAGTTCCTGCTACAAAATTACTCGGTAACAGCTACAAGTTACTTAGTAAATGCCATGATATACACTGCTAACTACTATGAATTACTCTGCACCAGCTACAAAGTACTCCGTATCTGCTGGGAATTACTGGGTAACTTACCTAAAGTATACTTATAATTGTTATGAAGTACTCTGTAACTACTACAAATTACTCAGGAACACTTTGAATTACTCAGTAACTGCTACTGATTACTTGGTAACTATTTTTTATTACTCTGTAACTGTTAGAAATTACTATGTACCTGCTACAAAATACTTTGTATCTGCTAGGAATTACTGGGTAACTCACATGAAATATACTTGTAATTGTTATGACGTATTCTGTGACTGCGACAAATTTCTAAGTAATCACTACAAGTGACACAGAATCAGCTACTGTTTACTCTTTAACTACTATGGACTACTCTGTAACTGTTAGGAAATACTATGTACCTGCTACAAAATACTCAGTATCTGCTAGGAATTACTGGGTAACTTGCATGAAGTACTTGTAATTGTAATGAAGTGCTCTGTAACTGCTACAAATTTCTCAGTAATCAATACATATGACACAGAATCCGCTACTGTTTACTCTTGAAATACTATGGATTACTCTGTAACTATTTTGGATTACTCTGTAACTGTTAGAAATTACTATGTACCTGCTACAAAGTACTTAGTATCTGCTAGGAATTACTGGCTACCTCACATGAAATATACTTGTAATTGTTAAGAAGTGCTCTGTAACTGCTACAAATTTCTCAGTTATTACTACAAATGACACAGAATCAGCTACTGTTTACTCTTTAACTACTATGGACTACTCTGTAACTGTTAGGAATTAATCTGTACCTGCTACAAATACTCAGTATCTGCTATGACTTACTGGGTAACTTGCATGAAGTACTTGTAATTGCTAGAAAAAAAATCAGTAACCACTATGAACTACCCAGGAACTGTTGCAAATCAACCAACTGATTACTAGGTATTCACTACAAATTTAGTGCTATGGAATACTCAGCAACCACTTCAAATTACAGCAAATTACAGCTACTAATTATTTGGTAACTACGGAATATATCTTGCAAACTGATGATAACTTCTCCTTAATTGCTACACATTATTTTTAACTGTTAGCAGATACTCGAAAACACCAACGGGAACTGCTATTAATTACTCAGTAACTGTGACCAACAACCAATGAATAACTCAGGAACTGCTACCAAACATTTGAGGGTAAGAAACTGAAAGTATGGTTCTACATATAGACCTTTAGTTTAAAAAAAAAAGCCAGGAGGAAACATCTACCAGCACTAAGCTTATTTTTTGGCTTATATCCATATCCAGAGTGGCTTAAATGTACATTTGATTATAATGATCATGTTACACATGTAAGAAAAAATAGAATATAGTGTTGCCAGATGAGTCTAAATTGCCTTTCCAAAGACTGTTACTGATTTGGAGTGGTGTGCTTGCTTCGACCATCCAAAAATAGACTATCCTGCTCAAAAACTACTCACACACTCCACTACCCCGCAGGACTAAACACACAGTGCGAGTGTGCTCTGTTTCAGGATCGATCTTTTTCAGGCCTGGAAGGGATTCTTTTTTTTTTTTTTCCTGCTCTGACATCCGATCCAGCATTTTCTGCTGATATCAGCCTGACACCAATAGCCATCAATACAGACATGCCATCCCTACTTTACACTCTGTTGTGCTGCAGAAACTGATGTGATATATCAGGTTTGTGGTACAGGACTAATAATAATTCTGGGGATGGGATTAGTGCCATGTGTACCTGTTAGCATTCACGCTCAGCAGAAAGGCTTAGGTTTGGAAATGAAGAGTGAAATTACTGATGCAGTTTCTGTCCTAATGTTTCGCTCTGAATCTTAATAACACTGTGTAATGCGAAATTGAAAAACCTCAAAATAGAAACAGTGCTGAAGCAGAGAGAGAAAGAAAGAGGTTCAAAATAAATGCTGAGCATCAGCTGATAAATGACGGCTTTCGTAAGCACTCTTAATAAATTTAAGAGACCACTTCAGTTTCTTAATCAGTTTCTCTGATTTTGCTATTTATAGGTTCATGTTTGAGTAAAATAAACATTGTTGTTTAATTCTATAAACTACAGACAACATTTCTCCCAAATTCCAAAAAAAAAAATAATTTAGAGCATGTATTTGCAGAAAATGAGAAATACAAAGAAAACAAGTTCATATTCATAAAGTTTTAAGAGTTCAGAAGTTAATATTTGGTGTAATAGCCCTGGTTTCATGCATCTTGGCACATTCTCCTCCACCAGTCTTACACACTGCTTTTGGATAACTTTATGCCACTCCTGCTGCAAAATTCAAGCAGTTCAGCTTAATTTGACGGCTTGTGATCATTCATCTTCCTCTTGATTTATATTCCAGAGGTTTTCAGTTAGGTAAAATCAAAGAAACTCAATTTTTTAATGGTTTCTTGTTTTAACTTAGACAGGTGACAAGATGGCGGCACTAAATCAGTTTCTTTCACTAAGGAAAGAAGGAGGATTGCTAGGAAAAGGGAACAACATTTCAGGTTTCTGGATGCAACCCCTGATACTATACCAAAGCCAGTTGCATTGCCAGACTTATTCCTGGCTGAAAATGTATAGGATGCTATTGGATATGCTATAAACACTATCCACCCTGATCACAAAATCTGTAAAAACTGAGAAGTTAGAATATCGAAACTGCATAGGATGGATTATCGCAGGACACCATTAGGAACCTCTACATTTTTTAATCACTAATCACTCCTGGTAACATTTACATAATCTTTCTTCCAAAAAGCATTACAATCCAACTCTTAACTTCTGGGTCCAAGTGGATCAGATGCAGCAGTGCTGCTGGAGTTTTTAAACACTGTCTCCACTCACTATCCACTTCATTACTCAGTCCTACCTACCTTTTATAATGGGTTTAAAAACCAAGAGGAGGTCATAATATGTTAAGCCAGGTAGTTGCACACATTTCTGTGAGACACAAATATCAATACAGCTGTTCTAACTCCAACCCAGAGAGCATTACAAGACCTTTAAATGGCCCGTTTTTCTGCTGTGTTGGCAGGATGAGGAGGAATGTGACCGCTAGGAAGGATATCTTCTCACATTCACTGGTTTTCTCACACTCAGGCCCGAGCATGTGGCTCAGCACACAGCTGCTACTGATGCTAACACAGAGGCATGCCTGTCTGAGCTGGAGGTAACAAGTTCAGACATGTCCCCTCCACCAGTCATCCCAGTTACCTCTGTAACCTCCACACTCACTCCCTTGCTCTCTTAGACTGCCTTTTCCTTCCTCTCAAACCAGACCAATCAATCAGGAATGTTTCTGATAGCACAGCCCAGCTGCACACACAGACATACACACATATAAGAACATTGGATATAAGAACATGCCCTGAACATGCCCAGACATGTGCTTTCATGTCCAGAAGCAGGAAGCAGACCAAAACAAACAGAAATGTAAACACACACAAACACACGTGGAGAACATGGATACAAACACAATGTCCTGGAGATACAAACAGATAAAAGAAACCCAGGGACTTATCTCTCATGACGTATTTCAGCAAAGCATCAAAGCATCATGCGAGCAACACGCGCACGCACACGCACACTAGGGTTGCAACGGTATGAGATTTTCACGGTATGATAACCGTCTCAGAAAATACCGCGGTATCACGGTTATCACGGTATCACAGTTTGTTACATATATTATTAAACTGACCCTTAAAGAAATTACAACAAAGGTTTTTTGTTCAATTAACTATTTATTGAAACCTGGAACAATTATATAGATAATGTCTCCTTAAAAAAATAAGCTGTACACCATTAGGTGAAGGAAACCAGGTTTTTCCACTACTCTTAAGGGCATTAAGGGTGTATATAAAAAAAGAAAAAAAAAAAAAAAAAAAAAAAATATATATATATATACACACATACACACACACACACACGTGTCACACATTACATGTACTCTAAAAAGTAATGGTCCTGTATTTAAAATATTCAGTACAATTATTTAAGTTTAAATTATTTAATATCTGATAAACTGAGCCTGGGTCAGTGTCTGATCAACAACTGTTGTAAACGTCCGTTTTACTGCCAAGTTGGTATATAACCAGATACTGCAGAAAGAGGGGATTTATTTCTGACATGATCCTCACAATAGAGATTTCTATTTTAAGGCTTTCACACCGAGTCTGGTTTTAACATATGAAAAACAGGCACGTCAGAATTTGAAAATGAACGCATGTAAATGAATGGCGTCTTTCACATCCAGTCCGGCCAGGACCTTTACAGGGACACGTGAATCCATCGTAGCACGCACTTCACGCCTGTACCTGCGTGCCCAAATTTCGGATAACTCAGCGCTTTTGCGAGCGCTTACCGCATGGGTTGTGCACGACTACAAAGAGGTTTTATTTAGGTTCAGAGTAAAATTATAAACTAAACATATTCTTTGCGCTGCACAGCGGGGTGGTGTTCTCGGAGATGGGAGAACAGGTTTGGCGTATGTCCACCTTTAGCTGTGACTTTACGGCCACATTGATTACAAATCGGATAACCATCCTCGGGTGCGTTCGGCGGGTATCTGAAATAGTCCCACACTGCTGATTTTAGTTTAGCCTTTTTGTAGGCGGACGGAGATTTGTTTAGTCTGATGCACTTTCTGCCGTTCTCACCGCTGTGTGCTGAGGAGCTGAAGCGGAGCAGAGTTGCGCATGCGCGGGTGAGTTTCTCCGCTGGCTTGCCTTTTACCGGTAATAAGCAAACACACACGGTATGATAACCGTGCATTTTAATACCATGGTATACCGTGAAACCGGTTACCGCTGCAACCCTAACGCACACACACGCACACACACACACACACACACACACACACACACAAACCTCTGCTGCAAATGTAAAAGGGTTATTTGTCCTCTGTTCACATAAGAAGCCTCATTATTCAGCTCCAACTGATCTCAGATCAAATTTGGCTATCCTCACTGTGCACATTCAAAAATGTAAGGCTACAAAGAGCAGATAAAAGTGGCCCTTAATCCAGACCACTGCTAATGATCGCTGCTGCAGACCACTGCTACAGACTGCTGCCACAGACCGCGGCTACAGACCGCTGCGGAACATCATGGCTACAGACTGCTGTTACAGACCGCTGCCACAGATCACTGCTACAGACCAAAGCTTCAGACCGCTGCTAAAGACCAAAGCTTCAGACCACGGCTACAGATCGTCGCTACAGATCGTGGCTACAGGCCAAAGCTACAGACTGCTGCTAAAGACCAACGCTACAGACCAACGCTACAGATAGCAGCTACAGATTGCAGCTACAGACTAAAGCTAGACTATAGCTACAGTTTGTGGCTACAGACTGCTGCCACAGACCATGGCTACAGACCGCTGCGGCAGATCATGGCTACAGACCGCTGTTACAGACCGCTGCCACAAAACGCAGAAACAGATCACTGGTACAGACCAAAGCTTTAGACCGCTGCTAAAGACCAAAGCTTCAGTCCGCTGCTAAAGACCAAAGCTTCAGACCGCTGCTAAAGACCAAATCTACAGACCGCTGCTAAAGACCAAAGCTACAGACCGCTGCTAAAGACCAAAGCTACAGACCGCTGCTAAAGACCAAAGCTACAGACCGCTGCTAAAGACCGAAGCTACAGACCGAAGCTAGAGACCGAAGCTAGAGACCGATGCTAGAGACCGATGCTAGAGACCGAAGTTTTGCACCAAAGCTAGAGACCGAAGCTAGAGACCGAAGCTAGAGACCGAAGCTTCAGGCCAAAGCAAAAAATTGCTACCACAGACCACTGCTACAGACCACTGCTACAGACCGTACTTGGAATACTTCATAAAATGCATTAATTACCATTAAAAGTGGACAGTGCAGTGGGTAATGTTGGTGACCGGCAGAATCTGGCTAGAATTGCTTTTGCAAACAGGCAAGCGACATATCCTACACGTCAATGCAGCATTTATTAGCTTCCGTGGGACATGGCAAAAGTCATGGGACACAATAAATCATAATCTACATAATCCAATGACTTTTGGTATGTCAGACTAGTTTCTAAAGAGACTGATACATCAGTGTAAACTATATTTATTCAGTACACTTTAATCCTTCACATTTTCCATCACTGTTCTTATTTATTTTTAGACCACTCTACTTTACAACCCAATATACACACAAAAATATACCAAATAACTCAAATCCTATTCCATTACAGCCGTGTCTGGCCATGCATGCAGAACACACACCTCTCCTTATAATCCTAATGGCCTCTGTAAATTAAAAGTACAGCAGAGTGTGTCCGGTAGACTGATAATACAGCGCTAAGCCCAAACCAGTACTGGAGTCCATCATCCTGCCTGTAGAAACACTTATTATATGATGTAACAGACAATTATTAAGAAAAACCTGACCTATGTGATGTAACTGTGCTGTGCTGTGCTGATCACTGGGTTAACTGTGCTGCCTCTATATTAAGCATATGGAGACAAAAAGGTAAGACAACAAATAATATATGAATATATATTTTAACTATACTGTACAGTAACAGCAAAAGTCTCCCTTTATATTTTTTATGTTTTTAATATTAATATACTATGAAGAAAATACATTTAATAAAGACTGACATGAATCAAAAAAGGTGATGTTATTTACAGAATCTGACTGATTATCATTACAGGATGCATTACTTTAATGCATTTTTTTTCATTAGTTTGTCGCCATTCTTGGAGATTTTTTGTGTTTTATAATTGATCACATCGGTATCAGAATTATATCATATTGACCAAAATTAAGAAAAACATTGAGAAATCAATTTAGGTCATAGCATCCATTCGTACTTGAAAATCTTTCCAAGTAATATTTACTAGAAAGTAAAAAATAATAATACTAATAAATAAATAAATAAATAAATAAACAAATAAATAATAGTGCATCTCAAAAAATTAGAATATCATTCAAAAGTTTCAGTAATTAAGTTTAAAATGTGAAACTCATTATATAAATGTATTACACAAAGAATTATCTCTTTTAAGTGTGTTTTATTATTAATGTTTATTATTAATGTTTAATTATGTCTTACAGCCTGTCATCTGCTGGTGTTGATCCACTGTGTTTTATTATCAAGTCTAAAGTCAGTGCAGTTTTGTTTTCCCACAAAATCTTACAGAACTTCATGCTTCCCTCTGATACTGACAACTTTTATGGAGATGTGGATTTCATTTTCCAGCAGGACTTGGCACACTGCCCACACTGCCAAAAGTACCAATTGGTCTAATTTTCTGAGATACTGATTTTTGGGTTTTCAAAAACAGCTGTAAGCCAATAATCATCAACAATAAAAGAAATAAACGCTTAAAATAGATCACTTTGTGTTTAATACATCCATATAATATATGAGTTTCACATTTTGAACTGAATTACTGAAATAAAGTAACCTTTCATTGATATTCTATTTTTAGATGCTCTAGTAGTACTCAAATACGGTTACTATTTAGACAGCAGTGGGTTTGATACCAAGGTCCACTAACTTGCCACTGCTGGGCCCTTAACCCTCTCTCCCCCAAAATCTTAATATATTTCTATCCCTGTGTTGTTTCTACAAGCCAAAAGTAGCCTCCAGTTTTACAGTACAAGTGTCGATATGCCAACAAACAGACTAAATACAAACTAGCTATTAATAGCACTTCACTGCTATACTGCAGCTTTAATGTTCTCCAGTACAGAAACACACTGTTCAGATCTGATTCTTCGTCTCTGTGTTATGTAACACTCTTCCCTCTCCCCAAGCTCTCAAACCAAGTCCGAGCATCACATGGAGTCAAACGCTCCCTAGTGGCTGAGTTTCTACAATGCACAAGTTTAATCTAATGCTTATTTCTGCTTATTAATATTAATATACTATTAATATACTATATAATTTATCAAATGCTACAATTCCAGGTCCCAGTTTTTATATGTAAAATGTAAATACAATTTAAAAAAAAGTATTAAAAACAATCTGATATAACAAGTGTTTCCATTGAAAGGTGAACCGCATTCTGAATGCAATTCCACAATTTGTTAGGTAATGTGGGATTAATCATGCTACCACATTCCAAGAAGCTTAGCAATCTTAGTGCTACAGATTGTGAAATAAGGAACACATAAGCCTGCTTTCAACTTCCAGGCTCAGCTCACCTCTCCTGAGATGGGGTTGGTTCCAAACTTCTTAATCCATGGAACTATGCTCCTGCAGAGAATTAAAAAAAACAAAAAACGATTAATTTAGTAATTTTATGTAAAACAGAACACAAAGCCCAAGGCCTCAATCTAATTATTACATAAACACAGCTAACACTGCTAACACAAACATTGGAAGACATACATACTGTATATATACACATATATACACACAATCACATTCATAGCAGGGTACATTAGGACTCCACTGAAAAACATTATATAAACCACATGTAAAACACTTTGTAGTTCTATAATAATTACAGTCTGTAGTCCTGTATCTGTTCCTTATCCTGATTAAAAACTCCAGCAGCACTGCTGCTGTGTCTGATTCACTCACTGTACCATCACAACACACACCACCACCACCATGCTAATCAATGCTAATCACTACAGTGCTGAGAATAATGACAACCACTCAAATAATAATAATAATAATAATAATAGCTGTTCCTTCTGTGATGGTCCTGTGGGAACAATAGGGCTGAAAACTACTTTTCATAGTAATCAAATACCAAAATGTTTTGTTTATTATGTAACTAAAATGGGCAATAAAATAAAATTAACTTAAACTTAACCCAACTTAACCTAATAACCTAACAAAATAATACATATAAAAAAAAACAATAGAAAGCCTTAATAAAGGGTTGGACTGTAAACAAATATAGTACTAGTACTGGCAAGCCATGCATAAGAAAGTTGCATACATATTAATTATTTATTTTTTATTATGGATTTTCACTAATTTGTTTTTAAAGACTAAAATAATGACAGCCATACTCTACACCAGGGGTCACCAACCTTTTTGAACCTGAGAGCTACTTCTTGGGTACCAATTAATGCGAAGGGCTACCAGTTTGATACACACTCGTGAAATTACAAATTTTCTCAATTTACCTTTAATTATATGTTATTATTAATAATTAATGACATTCATCTATGTGAAGACACAGATATCAATAGGCAACACTATTATTATAAATCTCTGCAAGTGTTTACATTTTATATTATATTTTAATATAATATTACATATTATATTACATTATATTGTATAATAATATATAAACTATAGGCTCTAAGCTAATATTAATGTAATATAATCTAAAATTACATCAATGCAACTGTGATTTAAAAAAAAAAGAATAGCAACAAAAATGCTATTTTTAGACCAGGCCTGCGGGCTACTCATAAGGTCCTTGCGGGCTACCTGGTGCCCGCGGGCACCATGTTGGTGACCCCTGCTCTACACACAAAGATATGGTGTAGAACCATTTAAACCATCAAAGAACCTTTCAGCTAAAACAGCATCAAACAGCATTTGTATTAAATTTGTCCTAAGATTAAAATCTTTGCTCAGAGAAAATAATAAAACCTTCAAATACAGATTTAAATACATAAGAATATGTTAAAATCCATAATGTTTCTATTGCACAAATAAAATCAACCTACATGAACCAAATCAGTAATTACACTAATTAGGGATGTACCAATGTGGGAAATTCTACGCTAATGCAAATATATGAAATTACACATTTATATATATATATATATATATATATATATATATATATATATATATTTATATTTATATATATATATATATATATATATATATATATATATATATATATATATTTATATATATATTTGTCGATGTCAAGGTACACATTTCTAAACTACAGAAAGACAACATACACCAGTATCACTTTATAACTTTAAAACTAATACAAATAAATGCAAACTAGCTAGTGCTAGTAGTGCAGCTAGTGACACTTGGTCCTTTTTTGCCATACAACAAATACATCAGCAAGTATTGTTTGAAATATCGTCCAAATTGTCTGATGCCAATGATTCTAAGAGATAATCAGCCGATAGCGATAAAATTCCAATATCATTGTGCATCCCTACTATTAACCCCTCAGGTGATCACCAGTATATGTGACCAGAGGACTGATACTGGGATTGTGATATTAGTGTACTTGTACTTACATGAGGTCAAAGACCACGCCTTCAGGGGTGCACATGGGATACTCAAAGGGCTGAAGAGACAAACTGAAAGAACACAAAGACCCAAACACAAGTGAGAACAGGAAACAATATATATATCCTGATTTAGACCCCACAGGATGAAAAGATATCAAATATAGCATAAAGTAATATAATATAAATTATTTTGTTCTAATACAGATCTTCCCCTAAAACGTGTTAATTCCTAGTGCAAAGACATTTGCAAAGCTTTATTACTAATAGACATGTCAATGCAAAATTTAAAATGCAAATTTATATACAGGCATATTTTGTATTTGTATAGTGGGGTTAGTTTATATAGAATCGAGGAATAGTGCTTAAGGTCAGGCTACTGGAGTGAAAAGCGACGGCTGGCTGCCTCTGAATAATTTACTGAAATGTCCTCTACTAGATTCTGCTGATCCGGTAGCCATGTGCATCCAAAAGCTATTCAGCCAAAAGCTATTCAGCAATAAATGACTGTAATTGTTAATAAAAGGACTGTAACTTTTAATAAAAGATCTGTAATTGTTAAGAAGTCTGATATCAAAAGTAGCAATAAATGAAACACACACACAAACACAGACACACCTATCTGTACAACTCACCTGCAGTGATCAAAGGGTAATCGTCTGAAATTAGCCTGTGGGATTTCTGCAGATAAAAGAAAGATCGCACTAAGTGTTAATAATAAAAAAAAAAAAGTAAAAAGGAAAAGAATGTATTGCCATGCTCCAAAAATACACACCTGCTTTCTTGCCTCCATAGAAATGTGTGTACTCTGCACAGGTGATGTACCTGAAAAATAGGAATAGTAGGAATAAAATGAGCAGCACTATTCACCACTCTTCATGAGTGAGCAGAAAGTCATATGTACCATTTATAACAAATAAACTTTGAGATTTAGACTGTAATTTGATTAGTTAAAGCTTAACACTGACATATTAAAAATCTAATTCTTACACATAAAATCAGGAAGGTCGTTGTTTATTGTCCACTAAACAGGCATAATCTCAATAATCTCTGATTAACTTAGTATTGTCCACTCAATTTGTTGACTTTATTAATATTTTAGCTTTTTTCAAAATAAATAACATCTTGCTTAAACAGCTGTGTCAATCAATCCATCATATTTATCAATTAATCAACATCTATTTTACACTGAGGGTGACCCTCGTTTTTAGCTGCCGAGCAAATAGATTAACAGGGATTGACAAGAAAAATAACAAACAAACAAACTAAACGCAACAACAACAAATACACAGCTAATGTACTCAAAGAAAAAGTTAGGTTGAAAAGATACATTCTGTTTTTTAAAGAAGCCAAATGAAAAAGAAAAGAAACTAAAGTGACGCTAAAACAAAATATTAAATAATATATATTTTAAATAATACAAATAATAACAATAATAATACCATTAAAAATAAATAGCAAATATAAACAAACAAGCATATAAACAAATTTGACAAAATATGAATTAAATATCAAGCCTATTGTCTGATTTAATATTTACTAAAACAGTTTATTTAATGATGTTTATCTAACGTTAAATTATTATAAATGATGCAGAGTAACGTTAAATTGAGAGAAAACAGATACAGTACTATCCTAGGAAAAGAGAAACATGGTTATATACATATTTTAACTAAGTTTCAGCTGTTTTATTAAATATTAAACTGAATCCTGATATTTATAGAGTTTTAAGAGTTCAGATTAACCCAGTTAGCTGTTAGGCTGAACCAGCGCAGCTAGTTTAATTCGATGAATAAAACGGATTTAATCCGGATTAATGCAGACTTACATCTTGTCCTTTTGGTGCTGCCGCTTCCCCATTGTTGTTTAATGTGTAAACAGCTCCCAAAGAGAATACACCGATAATTTACACCTAAAAACACACAGTTACAGCGCTATTAGCTTAGCTAACCTAGCTAACTGCTATAGCTACGGGTCCGGGCTAAGCGCTGTACTACAGTAACATTAGTCCGGGTTAAACACAGGAAGGCGCTTTTTGTGTCCCACTACCTTTTTGTGTTCTTTTAGGGTCCTTTGGAAATAAATAATAATATAACAATAAAAAGTCAATAATTAAATAAAAAAGTAAGTAATAACAATAATAATAATAATAATAATAATAATAATAATAATAATAATAATAATAATAAATACTATTATTATAAGCTCATGTTTGCCATCCAAATAATATTTATATTTTATTTTATTTAGCCATTTTTACTTCATTTTTACACATTTCAGAAGGTGTTTCTCTGGTTTGCCCAGTCCACCCCCATATATATATATATATATATATATATATATATATATATATATATATATATATATATATATATATATATATATATATATATCATTGTTCACTGTTCTGGATTATCGTTATTACTAATATTAGAGTACAATTGATTCTATTAAAATAATAATAACTATATATATTGTGAATGTGCTGTGTGTAAAGTGTGTAAATGCTGCATTAAAGAGTGCAGTAAAACCATCTGTTCCAATACTGCTTTACTATTATATAAAAAATAGTTCATAAACAGTGCCAGTCAGACGTTTTATTGTCTTCTCATTCACTGTGTGTTTTTCATTATTATAAATTTAATATTGAAGACCTAAAGATATGCAGGAGCACATTTTGAATTTTTCTTTAAACAAAAAAAAATCTTCCTATCACCAAAAAACAGAAAAAAAAATATTAATTTAAAAATGTTTGTAGTTCATATGATGTTGAGTTATCCATCCAGCAGGTGGCGCTATTACACTGTGGACAAAATTCACACTCCCTGCCTCTGCATTTCTATTGGCCCACATGTCCAACAGGCCTTTTGCCTTTAAATCATTGATTTATTAATTCATCAGCAAAGATTCATAGATAAATTCACCCCATGTCTAAAAGTTAGTAGACACGTGCTCCAAAAACAAAGGCTTCACTAGTAGCACTTGATGCTTGATTATTCTGGATTAATCTTATTGATTAATCTTATTGATTAATCTTATTTAGAAGATACTGGATCAAATCTTGATCACATCCAAAGTCAAACCTTTGCACATGGCTGGATTCATGTGGAAGGCCCCATGAGTGGCATCTGTCTAATGGTAATGATATTCTGCTAATAAAGGGATAATATTAATATCGTCGCTGTCCAATGAAAAACAAGTATCTTTATTTTTGTTGATTTTAGTTTACCACATAGTTTTAACACACAAACATTCCCTTACAATGTGCCAAAATGTCTTGATAAATGGACAAATAGAAATACTTAAAAATGATTTGAAATAAAGTATTTTTACATTGACCTCCATTGAGTTAAGAAGGTTTTTTCTCTCTTCTGTAAAGATGATGTTTTGGGGAAACTTGTTTTTCATTGGACAGTGACGATATTCAATATAGGTGTTCAGTGCTGCTTTGTCAGCTATGGACTTACCTTCAGATAATCCAGTATTGAGAGAGAAGTTGATCCTTCTGTTTATTAAATATACTGCTACAATTATAAGACCATATTCGGATAGTATGATGGTGATGATGAGGATGATGACACTGGCAGATGCATGAATATTATATTTGTTGTACTTTTTCTCACATTTTTTTGGTTTACGATCAAGTGACTCTTCGTTCCCTCCTCTCTGAGAGTGTTCCATTATTTTTGTCCACTAGTGCGGCACCCTTAAATTATAAATGTGCATTAAACTACACTATTAAACAGTGAACAACAATACAGATATATTCTACTAACAGCTAATGACAGGTTCTGTATCAATAGCTGGGTCATTAAATGACACTGAAGACCGAAATGTACTTTAGTGAGACACTAAAAAGGTCCACAGGTGTGACAATTACGCTATCACACCAAAACAAAGATATTACACAAGAGGACACGTTGTTTTATGATTTTAAATAATGAAATAACATTTGTTTATTTGTTCGTCACTTTTATTCCTTTTTCATGAAATTAATTTTCTTAAATTCATCATTTGTGAAGAAAATGTGTATAATATAAAGTACAAAAAGACCCAGAAAGCAAAAATAATAGAAAAAAAAATCCTTAAAAATGCAGAATGGTCAGTGTATGGTACTCTATATTTTTTCCAGCAATGTCCATTGGTGTGACACTTGTCCTGTCGCACAAGAGGAAAAAGAGGCTACACAAGAGGACAATGTATTCTTTACAATGAATTTAAGTAAGTGAATTTGAATTTATTTATTTGTCTATTCCTTTGTGAAAAAATTACATTTAAATTATGCTAAAATAGGCCTTAAATTATGTTATTTTGGAACCACTAATTCGTACTTAATTACTACTTATTTGTAATTAAAATTAGATAGATTTGCACTAAATTCATACTTAGTATATTATTGATACTATATGTTATTTTCACCACTGTTTAATATAATTTAAGTATATTTGTGTGAGCTGTCCAACTGAATATTAAGAACAATAAAAGAGTGATTAAAGTATAGATTTAACATCACATTCATTTTTTAGGAGTAAAACAAAACAAATAGCAAGATATTTAACTTATACACAACTAAAGTAATGTTTTAAAGTCTTATTTTGACACACAAAAGGTTCATCAGCTCAGTAATAATAATTAATTTGTCTGAGCAACATAAATTAATGTTTTGCTAGCAAATTTCACTAAAGTACAGGTTTTAACTGGTTCGAATCCTGGTCATTCAGCTTGCCATCAGCTGCTGGATCTCCAAGAGCTCAATTGGCCTTGCTCTCTCTCTGGGTGGGTACAGTAGATGGAGCTCTTTTCCCTCATCACTCCTAGGGTGATGTCGATCAGCACAAGGCAGCATCTGTGAGCTGATGTATCAGAACCGAGTCGCTGCGCTTTCCTCCGAGTGCACTGTGATGCTACTCGGCAATACTGCATCATAAAAGAGGTAGAGTCTGACTCCATAGAAATAAAATGGTTTAGAACTGCACAAATGATCTATGATTGTAAAAAATTAAAGTAGAAAATGTGATATTTTCTTAATATTTGGGAAGTAAGAAGAAAATTGAGGATAATGATGATGGTGATGATGATAAGGACGACACAGACAGACTGATGAATGTTAGTTTGTTTTATTTATTGCTGTATTACTATAGTCTCACATTTGGTTTGTGCCTCCTTCAGAACAGCTGACTCTTCCTGCGCTGAGCTCCGAGCCGTGCTGCACTTTACCTGTGATTCAGTGCAGCTCTGCTCTCTGGGTGTAACCGATGAACATATAAGCAGCAGCTGCTGATACAACAAACAGGACAGGAATACACGGTATCCCAGCGCCCCCAGTATGCTTCCACTCCAGCCAGTAAGAGTCAGTGAGAGAACATTACTGATACGGTATTGGCAGCGAGCAACAAAGAAGGCCAAAAAAAAAACAAAAAACAAAGACTTCAGATAAGAAGATGAGGTTGTGTAGCAAAGTGTCATTGATTTGGTTTTCGTGATTGACTCGAGCACCAGTTCACTGTTCTGTACGCTGCTGGGATGCGGCCAGTGCTTGAAGTGGGAGGGTATTTAAAGGAGAACTCTGGTGTAAAATGGACTTTTGTTGTAGTAAAACATGATAAAAAGTTCTTACCTTTGTTGAATAGCCCACCACCGCTCTCCTACAGCTTTTTAAGATCCAGTAATTTTTTACTTTTTGCCCAGCACTCTGTAAAACGGCCGTACCTGGCATATTTTGCCCCAATAAATCACTTTTTTTCACCGTTATCCAGGCTCAAAGTAGCTCCACACCTCATTGATAGAATCTGGAGAGCCCTAACATTTAAAACGAGGCATTAAGGACATTAAGTTATAAGAAACTGCTACAACAGGAGGCAGGCTATGCGAGATCTATGTATATATGTCTATGACATTATCAGTACAAAGATGGTGGCGCCCAGAGATTTACCTGCACTATGAGATGTAAACAGTATTTTTTAATAAGCTTCTTGTGCACTTTTAAAGTTTTTAATGCCTCAATTTAAAGTCAGAGCTCTCCAGATTCTACTAAGGAGGTGTGGAGCTACATTGAGACTGGATAACGGTGTAAAATATGCCCCTATAAGGCCGTTGTACAGAGTGCTGGGCAAAAAGTACAAAATTACTGGATCTCACAAAGCTGTAGCAGAGCATTGGTGGGCTATTCAACAAAGGTAAGAACTTTTTATCATGTTTTACTTTCACACCGGAGTTCTCCTTTAAGGTCCAGCTGCCATCTCTGTAATACCGCTGGGCATTTATTTCCTAAATCTGAAATAATTTGGCTCAACAATGCAAAAATATGATGGATGATGATTTTTCAGATAGTTCTGGCTAGTATGCACAGTTGAAAAGTGAATGGGAGTTCTTGGACTGCTTCTCGTTCTTGTCTGTTTGTGGATAAAATCTCTAAAAAAAAAGATCTCGCCCTACCTTGCTGGTTGCACTTTCTTAAATCTTAAATTTTAAGCGATTTTGAAAATACAACTGATGTATCCTTCCCACAGATCGACATAGACAACAACAACAAAAAATAGCACCACAAAATTGGCTTTGTTAGACTGTTTCATATGTTTTTTTACCAATAAGCTACTGAAAAGGAGTCTTCCTAGGACCTACCAGGGACCTACCGAGGACCTTGACTGCAGCCTAGGCTTTGAAATGCAGCTACTGTTGTGCTGGGGGAACACAGCGGAGATCAGCGCAAGTGGAGATCAGCGCAAGTGCAGTAGCCAGAACAAGCCAAAAAAAGTCTGATGTTTTAAATGCATTACCAATCCAAACACTACAAACTACTTTTTATGTGGTCTTATCAGATTTTATCAGTGATTTAAAACGCAATTTTGAAACTAAACGTAATTTGATCTTCAGTTTAGATCTTTAGTTTAACAGAGATCATAAATATCGAATCTGCTCAGTGGTATTGCAAAAATAGCTTTGCCAAGTGTACTGACTTGCCTTCTGCCAATATCTAACCCCGTTTTTAGCTTATTAACAAGCTCTTTCAGTTACTGTAAAGAGGATTCAATTTGCGATGGATAGAACAAAAAACATATCACTCGTGAATTTGTGAACCCAACAATATTATTTTGTGAACCCTCCCCCAGCTGTGGCATAAACAGCAAGCTTTTGAAAGCTTTTCACATTAATGAAACTTCTATGCTTGTGCAAATCGGTACCACCAAAGCACTGGACCGGGCTTTATGCTGACCAATCTTGACCATCTGAAATGACCATCTTAAAACCTGCTTGACAATGACATTAAAGTTGCTTTACCACTCAAATTACTTTCAGGGAAGTCTCTGTCCATTTGTAACACAAAAAGAGGTTTCAGTTTGTTTCTCTAGAGTTTACAGTACAGGTCAGAGGCGGAGCGATAAGATTCCCCTTTCTCTACCAGTTTAAGATGTCCCTCACGTGACCCCACAGTTTCGTGATCCACAAGTTGACCCCTAAGTCCGTTAAGTACTGCAGCTCTGGCGTCAGCATCTTTCGGCATAGCTTCCTGTGCGCTTTGTCCACGTTATTTTTCAGATTGTATCCCATAATAGACTTCTCGCCTATGGGCTGCCAGGGCTGCATGGAAGTCTCGTGGATGCTGCCGGCATCCACAGCGTGGCCACCTTCGATGCAGATGGTGGCCATTTCTTTGTTTCGGCGCCGCAGCTCGGCAACGTCCCTCGCCATGCGTTCCGTGCCGTACGCTTCCACCTTCTTCCAGAAGGTGGCGTTGAAGTACTGGTAAAGCTTCCAGTCAACTGCATTCCACTCTAAGGCTTTAGCCCTGAGCTCGGGGGTCAGTTTGGAGATGGTTGAGCCCTTGCGGGCGTTGAGTTTGAAGAACAGCAGGTCCTCCATGTCCCAGCAAAGGGCATCCTTGAGCAGGATCAGCGACTCCTCGAAGTGCTCCACCAGCATGACCAGCTCAAATCGCTCGGCGATTGCCCGGATTCCCTCTGCCACCCTCGGGTCGTCTGCTGGCAAATTATTATCCTGCCCAAAGTCAAAGAAAAGCAAGTTCCTGAGGTAGAAGGAATTGAAGCCCTCCGAGTCGTAATAAAGCTCAGGTTCCCGCAGGAACTCCCCCAGCTTGTCCTCCCCAGAGATCTTCCACGTGAAGGGCACCAGACGGCCGAAATAATGGAAAGAAGACTCAAAGAGTTCCGCCGGGTCCCTCAGGATGGTGATGTAACTGGTGTCCCCCGGAAGCACCTTGGCCACCTCAACCTCGTTG
Source organism: Astyanax mexicanus (assembly GCF_023375975.1). Classification (NCBI taxonomy): domain Eukaryota; kingdom Metazoa; phylum Chordata; class Actinopteri; order Characiformes; family Acestrorhamphidae; genus Astyanax; species Astyanax mexicanus. The sequence continues at coordinate 31,221,907 of NC_064429.1, forward strand.
AAGCGCATGTGATTGCAGATGATGTTGAAGCAGACGCCGGGCCCGTAGTCCTTCACCTGAGAGCGGTGGAAAGGTGACGGGTAGAAGAAGTCATTTCGGCTGCTGGGGAAGGCGAACTTCAGGCGGTGCTTCTCCCCGAAGCGGAACAGGATGTTGAGGATGGTGCTGCTTGCCGTTTTGTGGGTTTTTAGGAATACAATGTCCACCTTTGGGGTACAGCTCTGGTCCGGCCCTGAGCTCCGAAGGCTGTGGTGGGATGCAGCTTTGGAGTGGACAGAAGGTGGACGGTGGGCACATGAGTAAGGCACAGGAACACTGGTAGAGGAACAAACGGAAAAGTGGTGAGGAACCATGCAATGAAAACAGAAGATGAAGACAACTAAGCCAGAGGTTAAACATAGAAATGAGCCATTTTAATTCTAATTATTCCTGCTATTTTACTGTACTATTTTAAAACTATATTATTAACTGATGGAAAGATGGGTTGCCCTGGTATTAATGATGTTTATATGGTGCTAATAGCTGGTTGCTATGCTGTTACCAAGTGGTTTGTTGTGTGTTTGCTGTAGATTTCCAGGTGGCTGCTTTGTTTTTGTTATGTGGCTGCTATGGTATTCCAGGTGGGTTCCATGAGTCTGCTAGTTGGTGTTGCTAAGTGGTTTCTAGGTGATTGCTGTACTATCTAAGGTGAGTGACATGGTTTTGCTAGAAAGTTGTTTTGGTATTGCTAAGTGGTTGCTATAGTCCAGTAGCAATGGAAATCAAAGTGGCTGCTATGGAGTTGCTAAGTGGGTACTAGGTTGTTGCTACTGTTTTGCTAAGTAGGTAGTAGGTGGATGCTATGGTGATGCTAAGTGGTTGATATAATACTGTATCCCTGGTGGTTGCTATGGCATAACTAAGTGGATGCTACCTGGTAGTGATGCTGCTATGGTGTTGCTAAGTGGTACTAGGTGGTTGGTATGATATTGCTAAGCAGTTGGTATTATTATCCAGGCAGTTGATATTATGTTCTTAAGTGGTGTATAGTTGGGTGCTATGCTGTTGCTAGGTGGTTGCTAAGGTGGTTTGTGTGGTGGGACTCACTCTGGCAGGCTGAACTGGACCTCTGGAGCAGACAGGCAGTAAAGCAGAATCATGCAGCTGGTCAGGAGGGTCCCCAGAATCAGGCCCTTACACACCGACCTCCACTGCTTCCCCTGCTTCACAACCATCGTACCTGCAGGAGAAACAGACGGACAACAATCAGAATACAGATTTGGTAGAATAATGATTATTAACTCAAATACAGGTATGTTTAGAGTAATGCTGTTGTCATAATCTGATGTGAATATACATAAAGTAATACCTAGTAAATCACAGGATACATTAATTTCACAGTTGGGTTCATACAATTGTTTGGACCTCATAGTTTGGTACAATGGGTTGGCATACCATAATATAAATTGTCATAACAATGCCATATCATGTCTTAAAGTATTGATACTTCTTGATAAGAAGTAGCAATACTTCAGGGTTCATAAAGTAATGATTAGAAATTTCGATATTTAAGAATCAAAATTATTGATATTTCAAAATCTAAAGTAATGATACTTCAGTATCGGAAGTAGCAATACTTTACGAATCAAAAAGTATTGACACTTTGGAATCAGAATTGTCAATATTTCCAAATATCCAAAAATCCAATGTAAGTATACTTCAGGACTTATAAAGTATTTGATACGTAAGGATTAGAAATACTGTTATCTTAGTATCAAAAGTACTGAGATTTCAGACTCTAAAGTAATGATCCTACAAAAATTAGTAAAAAGATGGGTCTCAGGCTCTCAAGAGCTCAGTAACCTCCAGCACTGTGGTACCATGATAGGATGCAGCACCTGTGCAAAAACAAGTCCAGTCGTGAAATTTCACTACTCACTACTAAATATTCCACAGCCAACTGTCAGTGATATTATAACACAGTGAAAGAGACTGGGAACCACAGTGACTGTGCTCTGTCAGTGTAAAATAACAGAGCGGAGCATAGTACACAGAGTTCATCAACTTTCTGCAGAGTCACTACACCAATCACTACACACCTCCAAACTTCATGTAGCTTCAGATTAGTTCATCACTACACACCTCCAAACTTCATGTAGCTTCAGAGTACATCACTACACACCTCCAAACTTCATGTAGCTTCAGAGTTCATCACTATACACCTCCAAACTTCATGTAGCTTCAGAGTTCATTACTACACACCTCCAAACTTCATGTAGCTTCAGAGTTCATCACTACACACCTCCAAACTTCATGTAGCTTCAGAGTTCATCACTACACACCTCCAAACTTCATGTAGCTTCAGAGTTCATCACTACACACCTCCAAACTTCATGTAGCTTCAGAGTTCATCACTACACACCTCAAAACTTCATGTAGCTTCAGAGTTCATCACTACACACCTCAAAACTTCATGTAGCTTCAGAGTTAATCACTACACACCTCCAAACTTCATGTACATCCAGAGTTCATCACTACACACCTCCAAACTTCATGTAGCTTCAGAGTTCATCACTACACACCTCCAAACTTCATGTAGCTTCAGAGGTCATCACTACACACCTCCAAACTTCATGTAGCTTCAGAGTTCATCACTACACACCTCCAAACATCATGTAGCTTCAGAGTTCATCACTACACACCTCCAAACTTCATGTAGCTTCAGAGTTCATCACTACACACCTCCAAACTTCATGTAGCTTCAGAGTTCATCACTACACACCTCCAAACTTCATGTAGCTTCAGAGTTCATCACTACACACCTCCAAACTTCATGTAGCTTCAGAGTTCATCACTACACACCTCCAATCAAGAACATCAAGAAGATCAAGAACAACAGAGCATTGATAATCTCATGGAATAGAGAGTTTCCTTGACCAAGCAGTTCTATCCACCAAGCCTTACATCATCCACTTATACTTTTGCCAATATAACGTACGTCCTTTTATGTTCGTGTTCGTGTGTTCGTCATCATTTCCCTCTTGTGTACAATTAATTACGAGACGTTTCCTGATGCTCACTCAATCATCAGTCCCCCAGGAGCCTCAAACAGCAGGGAGTAATTACACCCAGCCAGGTCTTACAGAACTGATGGTAAAGCAGTTTTTGTGCAATTCTGGAACGTTAGCAAGTTCTATGGTGTTGTAGAACATTGATTACAAACAGTGTTTTGTGTCCAGCGAATTCAGGCCATCGTGTACCTGATCTGTTGTACTAGAACATTCCGAAACAATAAAAGAATGAAAAGAGATAGTAAACAATAGTAAAGAAAAAGGAAGTAAAATAATACTTCTAAAAATGTGAATAGAAGAGCATGATCTTTAGAATGAGCTGCCAAATCTTTTATCAGTGATCCTTTCAATAGAAGCTCACCAAAATCTGGCGCATTAAGTTAAACCCCTAAATACAGCTTGGCCGTTCCTCTGATCTGATAAAATCAAACTTTGCTAGTAATCCCATCAATATCTTTGCATGCACTTAATCAGATTTTAAGTAGTTGTTGGCTTAACAGTAAGTGTATATGTAAACACATTTGAAAGAATAATTTCCTGCAATTCAATATCAATAATTCGATCAATGTATTAAATGCACTTAATAATCTGATAACTGAAGAAAGTCTAATTTTGTTAGCAATCCAGTTTACAATTTTACTTGCATTAAACAATCCAGTAAATGCAGAAAACATGTTTACATGCATTTAATAATCTGATGATTTTAGAAAATCAGATGTCAGTAATACAATCAGTGCATTTGCATGCATTTGATAATCTGATGATTTCAGAAAATCTGATTTTGGTTGTAATCTGATCATGTAATTTAATCATTCAGTATTTCAATATGTCAGTATTTCAATAAACATGTACATTACATGCACATAATACTCAGATATCTACAGAATATCTAATCCCATAATCTGGTAAAGGTATTTATGTAATAATCAGAGAAGAGAATAAAATCTGATTTTGTCAGCTAATTACAGAAAATCTGATTTTGACAGTAATTTAATTCAAGTAGTTGCGTGGAGTTAATAATCTAATAGCTAAATTACAGAAAATCAGATTTTGATAGTAATGTGATCAATAAATTTACGAGTGCTAGATGTTAATCTACACAGATTTCTTTTCTGAAAACTGTTTATTTGGGTGAGTAAAGTGCTGCCGTTTATTTACAGTAAACTCAGATTTCCAGATTTCCACTAAGCTAAAGCATTAGCATTAGCGGCTAACCGACAGGCCTATACTGAGGAACCCTGAGTGTTCAATAAACCGGGGTGATATTAGCTAGCAGTTCATCACATGTAGCTTGTTTTAATATAGTAAACACTCAGAATACAGGCTGATATACTTAACTCTGAATTGCTCTGAAAGAATTAGCGCTCGGCGTGGTTAGCAGGTAATGCTAATGCTGCTCCAGCAGTGCTAGTCAGGGTTAGCAGCAGGCTACAGTCCAATAATACTCACCTCTGAATGGTGAAAGAGCTAGCGCTTAGCGTGGTTAGCGGATAACGCTAGTACTGCTCCAGTCTCAGTGCTGGAGAACTAAACTGAAACTCCTGTATAACGCTGTACTTCAGCGGAGTGGCTTTACTGCTCCTTCATAACTGACTGAATAATTCATACATGAGGAGCACTGGGTTATAAGGCGCACTGTTGATTTTCGGGAAAATTGAAGGATTTTAAGCGCACCTTACAGTGTAAAAAGCTACGATACGTATTAATTTGATGACTGAAAAAAATCTGATTTGCAGTTATTCGATCATTCTGCTTAAATGCACTTAATAATTTAATAACAGCAAAAAAACTAATGTATACGACCTTAATAATTAATAACTGCAAAAAACCTCTTCTATATGCACTTAATAATCTAATAACTGCAGAAAGCTCATCTACATGCACTTAATAATCTAATAACTGCAGAAAACTCATCTACATGCACTTAATAATCTAATAACTGCAGAAAACTCATCTATATTTACTTAATAATCTAATAACTACAGACAACTCATCTACATGCACTTAATAATCTAATAACTGCAGAAAACTCATCTATATTTACTTAATAATCTAATAACTACAGAAAACTCATATTCACTTAATAATCTAATAACTGCAGAAACACATCTATATTCACTTAATAATCTAATAACTGCAGAAAACTCATCTACATGCACTTAATAATCTAATAACTGCAGAAAACTCATCTACATGCACTTAATAATCTAATAACTGCAGAAAACACATCTATATTCACTTAATAATCTAATAACTGCAGAAAACTCATCTACATGCACTTAATAATCTAATAACTGCAGAAAATACATCTATATTCACTTAATAATCTAATAACTGCAGAAAACTCATCTACATGCACTTAATTAACTAATAACTGCAGAAAACACATCTATATTCACTTAATAATTTAATAACTGCAGAAAATACATCTACATGCACTTAATTATCGAATAACTGCAGAAAACACATCTATATTCATTTAATAATCTAATAACTGCAGAAAACTCATCTACATGCACTTAATAATCTAATAACTGCAGAAAATACATCTATATTCACTTAATAATTTAATAACTGCAGAAAATACATCTACATGCACTTAATAATCTAATAACTGCAGAAAACTCATCTACATGCACTTAATAATCTAATAACTGCAGAAAATACATCTATATTCACTTAATAATTTAATAACTGCAGAAAATACATCTACATGCACTTAATTATCGAATAACTGCAGAAAACACATCTATATTCATTTAATAATCTAATAACTGCAGAAAACTCATCTACATGCACTTAATTAACTAATAACTGCAGAAAATATATTTATATTCACTTAATAATCTAATAACTACAGAAAACACATATATATACACTTAATAATCTAATAACTGCAGAAAACTCATCTACATGCACTTAATAATCTAATAACTGCAGAAAACTCATCTACATGCACTTAATAATCTAATAACTGCAGAAAACTCATCTACATGCACTTAATAATCTAATAACTGCAGAAAACTCATCTACATGCACTTAATTAACTAATAACTGCAGAAAACTCATCTACATGCACTTAATAATCTAATAACTGCAGAAAACTCATCTACATGCACTTAATAATCTAATAACTGCAGAAAACTCATCTATATTCACTTAATAATCTAATAACTGCAGAAAATACATCTATATTCACTTAATAATTTAATAACTGCAGAAAACTCATCTACATGCACTTAATAATCTAATAACTGCAGAAAACTCATCTATATTCACTTAATTAACTAATAACTGCAGAAAATATATTTATATTCACTTAATAATCTAATAACTACAGAAAGCACATCTATATTCACTTAATAATCTAATAACTGCAGAAAATACATCTATATTGACTTAATAATCTAACAACTGCAGAAAAATCATCTATATGCATTTAAAAATCTAATAACTGCAGAAAACACATATACATGCACTTAATAATCTAAAAAATGGAGAAAACACATCTATATGCACTTCTTAATCAAATAACTGCAGACAACACATCTATATTCACTTAATAATCTGACAACTGCAGCTTTATTTTGTCAGTAATTTGTCCAAGCTGCATATATGATGTCTAATAAATCTAAACAGTATTTTTACATGCACTCAGATAAGTGGAGTCAGACATCTATCTTGCAAACAGCCAATAAAGTAAAAAACAGGTGTAGTAAACATTAGACTTTATGATTTTTTTTGTTTAATTTGCTTTCTAATCTTATATACACAAAAGAGAAGTGTTCACTTTTTGACTTTTTGACTAATCAAATAAATACAGTAATCTGATTATGATCATATTACTAAGTGAAAATGTTTTTTATTGTTAATAGCACCTGTTAAATTACTGGCAAAGAAAAAAAACATTACATTAAAAATTAAATATTATTACTAGTATTGCCATTTGAATAGGATTCTTTGGAGCAGATAAACATATAACCTATTGGCACCATGCCTAACTCCTTGAAGCTTGATAGGATAGACAGGTAAAAAGCCTCTAGGACTGAGCAGTGAAACACTGAAACTGTGGAAACCTATGATATTATGGAGCTCCGTTTATTAAGTTTGGGATGAGGGAGGTGATTATCAAATCAAAGATCCTAAACATCCTGACCTAACAAATGCTCTTTTCACCGAAAACAAAACAATCAAATCCTCACAGCAGTGCTTCAAACCCTAGAAGAGAGTCTTGCCTGAACAGTAAAGACAGTTACTCCAACAAAAGCAGGATAAACTATTTTTATTTCTCTTGTTTTTTGGAAGAAATATTGATAAAGCAGGTGTCTCAATACTTTTGTCCATACAGGCATGAGCTGCATGAGGAAGCACCCCGGTTGCTGAGTATAATATGGCAATTGGCCCGATATGCCAACTCAAATAAAAGCAGGATAAACTATGAATAAACTATTTTAATTTCTCTTGTTTTGTTTTTTGGAAGAAACATTGATAAAGCAGGTGTCCCAATAGTTTTATCCATATTCTGTATATCGTCGCTGTCCAGTGAAAAACATGTATCTCCATTTTTTGTTTATTACATTAATATAAACACTCACTGAACCTTAAACTGTAGCAAAATTTCTTAAATAGATAGATAGATAGATAGATAGATAGATAGATAGATAGATAGATAGATAGATAGATAGATAGATAGATAGATAGATAGATAGATAGATAGATAGATAGATAGATAGATAGATACTTTATTGATCCCCGAGGGGAAATTCTAGAGAAATTCTTAATAAATGGACCAATAGAAACTCTTCAAAATGACCTGAAATAAACTCTTTTTTACATTGACTTCTATTGAAAGTTTACAAGGTTTAATTTCTTTCAATTAAAGTTGCTGTTTAAGAGATACTTGTTTTTTTTTTTATTGGACAGCGACGATATAGTATGCTACAATAAAGCCTGAATCAATAACAAAAGCAAAAAAGTTTATGAATTATGCCTTTATGGTCTAAACAACTGAACTTAAAAGCCACAAAAGAGCAACATTTATTCTGACTTGAACCGATGAAAATGGATTGATATGATAAAATATAGTCTAAAACTTGAAAAATGATTTTGAAAAAGGGTTAAAAACATGAAGAAATGAAACAGACACATAAAGATTAACATTGCCTGCTGCTTAAATAACCTTAGGATGTAATAAAAGTAGAATTTAAGATAAAATTTGACCCAAAATACTCACACAGTGCAGCGTCTGAATGATGCTCACCTGTTCCAGCAGTCGGCACATGCTACTGTGAGACTGCCCCATGTATAGACTATCAGTATAAACCCCCCACAGCATCACCCAGTAACCTGCTCTGTGGATGAATTATGCATTCAGATAGAAAGTGATCCTGTGTAGATGTGGTGATCTGTCTCACCACCCGCCTCCTACCCCCCACACTCGGAAATTAGATATCCTCTGCCTGGCTCTACAGATACAGTGTGTGTTACAGTACAATGCCGCTGTACCATACGGCCGGCACCCAGAAGGTCGGCAGGGTCAGCGTGGAAGATCAGTGACAGAGACCGAACCCTTAGACCCTCAGGGCCTGAAGGAGTTCTTTGTGTTTTTTTCTGGGCTGCCTACCAACCTACCCCTGCATTTTTCCTATTGGTGGACAACAACAGCATTGTTGCATCCAAAGCAATACAAAGCAATACAGCGTGAAGAACCAGCCTGAGCTCGGTTGATGTAGGCAGCACCAGAGACTCGGCACAGGCTATGTGCAATTGCGACAAATATTTTTTACCATATTATACTCAGCAAACAGGGTGTTGGCACAAGTAGATCGAGATGACTCCATTATTATACTATTATACAGCAACCAGGGTGCTGGCACATGTGGCTTAAGTTGATTGTTATACTATACTCAGCAACTGGGGTATTGGCACATGCAGCTTGGGCCAACTGCCGTATTATACTCAGCAACCGGGGTGTTAGCACAAGTAGACTAAGCTGACTCCAGTATTATACTCAGCAACCGGGGTGTTAGCACAAGTAGACTAAGCTGACTCCAGTATTATACTCAGCAACCGGGGTGTTGGCACAAGTAGGTTCAATATTGTTATTGAAGTGGAGAGAGAGTGCTCAGTCTGAGGCTTGCTCAACCATTTAAGAATCATCTTTGCACTAAAAACCTTTTTGGAAACTTTGAGTCCTGAAAATGTGCATCTCAGACCACCTCCTGAAGTAGTTTGAGTATTTTGATTTGTACCTGTTTCAAATGCATCTCAGATCATCTTTGGAAGTGGTTTAAATGATTTGCATTTGTTATAAATGTGTCTCAGACCATGTTCTGCAAGGGCTTAATTAATCAGATTTATATCTGTTTTAAATGTGTCCCAGACCACTTTCTGAAATTATTTAATTGATAGGATTTGTAACTGTCATAAAATGCTTTTCAAACCACCTTTTGAAACGGTTTAATTGATAGGATTTAGATCTGTTTTAAAGGCACCTCAGACCACCATCAGAAATAGTTTGAGTGATCAGATTTGTATCTGTTTTAAATGCATCTCAGATCATCTTTGGAAGTGGTTTAAGTGATCAGATTTGTATTTGTTTTAAAAGCACCTTGGGTGCATCTACAATTTTCAGTCAAAACATAAACTTTCAGTCAAAGCCATAAACTACTTGTTACTCACTTCATTTAAGAAATACACTTTATGGACAAAAGTGATGGGATTCCGGCTCATTCAATGTATTAAAAAAAAATTATCCTGATTCAGTTTCAGTCTTGATCAGTCTCTACTAGATTCTGAAGCTTTGCTGTGAGAGTTCAGAGGTCAGAACAGCCCATTCCATGGTACCAAAAAGCTTATGTTTATCTGAGCAAATCAAACCTCTGAAGTTGATGTTGAGACCTCAACATCATGAAATGCATGACTTAATGTAAATCTGGCAGTTGTTCTTTATATTGCATAAGAATTGCCTGATAAATGGACAAATACAGTTGCTTGAAAATGACTGGGATAAAAATCAATTACATTGAGCTCCATTGAAAGTAAGTAGGTTTGAAAATTAAAATTAAATGATGTGCAGATGGAAATCATGAAAACTGGAGCTTCATTAGCGAGACCTTTGACCTGAGCAGCACTTAGGAGACGAGCTGTAGCCAGAACCCACAGAGACCAATGATTAACTAAGGATTATCTCCACAGGCATCTGATGCCTGCCTGGCTTCATGCATGGTAGGCAGCAGGTGCTTATTTAAATGGATTGTCTTTCAGGATGTGCAGAGCTTTATTGAGCTTGATTGTTTTGTAGTCCTTTTCCTTGTGATTTATTATACAGTATCACATTAAGTCATGAGTCATTAAGCTCATTTAGGTGGAGTCTCACAACATTACAGCATGATTCTAGCAGTTACTACATAAATCTTTGCTTTATTCTAACTGTGTTTATTGTTTTACAATACCATATGGTATTGTTTAAATACATATTACACCTGCAGGAGCTTTTATGATAGATATCCCATTCTAAATCCATAGTCATTAGTGTGGAGTCGATCCCCCTTTGCAGCTACAATATATGGACAAAAGTATTAGGTCACATACACAAAATGACATGCCATTCTAAACTCATAGTTATTAGTGTGGAATCGGTCCCCCTTTGCTCACTATTTGGATAAAAGTATTGGGACACCTACACATTACATCTACAGCAGCTTTTATATTAACTCCATATATATATATAATAAAATTAATAGTAATTGGGACGCCTACACATTAGATCTACAGCAGCGTTTATATTAACTCCATATATATATATATATATATATATATATATATATATATATATATATATATATATATATATATATATATATATATATATATATATATAATAAAATTAATAGTAATTGGGACGCCTACATATTACATCTACAGCAACTTTTAGAAATTCCTATTTTAAATCCATAGTAATTAATATGGAAAAGGTTCTCTTTTGCAGCTACAATATATGGACAAATGTATTGGGACACCTAAACATTGCATCTACAGGACCAACTGTTTATAATGACCTGCCATACTAAATTCCTAGTTATTAGAGTAGAGTCAGTCCCCCTTTGCAGCTTACTATATGGGCAAAAGTATTGGGACACTTACACATTACATCTACATAAGCTTTTATGAGCTCCTTTTATAAATCCATCATAATTAAAATGGAAAATGTCCTCTTTGCAGGTACATTTATGGACAAAAAGTATTGGGACACCTACACATTAAATCACATATTATTATTATTATTATTATTATTATTATTATTATTATTATTATTATTATTATTATTTTGTTTGTTTGTTTGTTTTTTTCTCAATCTTTTTCTTTTTTCTGTGTTTCTCTTATAATTTCCTTGGAGGGAAAGTACTTTGTACAAGCCTCTTTTAGGCTTTTTTTACTTTCCCTGCACAGTTATTTTGTTTGTTTGTTTGTTTGTTTGTTTGTTTGTTTGATTATTTGATGTCACATTCTATCTGTGCAAATAAAAAAAAATAAATAAATAAAAAAAAATGTGTACTACATAACTTAAACAGACAAACTGTCTCTTACACTGTGCCAAAATTTCTTGGTGAACGGACCAATAGAAACTCTTCAAAATGACCTGGAATAAACTCTTTTTACATTTTCTCCTGTAAAGTTGCTGTATTGGAGATAAGTGTTTTTCATTGGACAGCGACAATATAAAATCCATAGTAATTAATATGGAAAAGGTTCTCTTTTACCACTACAATATATAGACAAAAGTAATGGGATGCCTACACATTACATCTACTGGAGCTTTTACAATGACCTGCCATTCTAAATTCATAGTTATTAGAGTGGAGTCTATCCCCCTTTACTGCTTACTATATGGACAGAATTATTGGGACACCAACACATTACATCTACAGCAGCTAGATGTAGTCATGCTGGTCTACAGGCTTAGCATTGATGTTGAAGTTGGTAATGCAGATTGATCACGCATGTAGACCAGTAGAAACCAAACTAAAACCCTATGTTGACCCTATGTCAAAAGACCTAAGCTGGGAAACCAGTCTAACCAGCTTGACCAGTTTAAGCTGACCAGGCCTTTTTTTTTTTTTAGCAGGCTAGCATATTTTAATACCCTTTGGCTTTAGTCACTGACAGCCCCTGTACCATCCATCCCTGGACAGTGGAAACTTAGTAAATAAGTAAATAAGCATGTGTCCCAATACTTCTGTCCATAGTAAGCACTTAACATAGATAGTATAAAAGTGATCCTGTGGAAAATTTGCATTTCAAATGCTACAGTAACGGCTTCTCCTCCTCGGGAAAGGCTTTCCATAAGCTGTGAGAATCTGATAGCATTCAGCCATGTTGTCATTGGTGAGATCAGGTTCTGGTGTTGGAGGATTCGTTCTGCCTAGTCTAGTCTCTCCAACTCATGCCAGAAATGTTACAGAGAACACAGTTCCTTTGTTCCATAGTCCATTACTGGGGGGCTTTATCCCCATATAGCCCATACTTGAGCCCCATTGAGCATGGTGACCTTATGGTTTAGATCTACAGCTTTAAAGCCTTACTATTGAAGGGTTTTGTACCCATCTAGCCAGCACATAGCATTGGGTATGGTGACCTTAGACTTAGATCTATAGCCCTAATCCATCACTGGAGGGTTTTATACCCCTCTTGCCCACACTTGAGCCCAATTGAGCATGGTGACCTTAGGCGTAGACCTAAAGCTCTACAATCCAATATTGGACCTAAAGTAGACTCAAGACTAAAGTAGCTGATGTAGCTTAAACACTGCCTTCCCCATGGCACCCCATGGCATTTTCCTACCTGTGTAACCTGTGTAATTTAGTTTAAACTGAATGTACACTTAAATATGGACCAAAAACACATGCTGATTTATTGTTGCTTCCTAAATTAAGAACATTATTGCTGTATCTACTTTTCAGAAGCAGGTTTCTATTTGGTTTTAAAGCTTTGCTGTGATGATTTGATTGCAATTGGTGACAATAAAAGCTAATTAATTAATTAATGAAGTCAGGAAGCTGGATAATCACCCCCCCACTCCAAGAAACTGGGTACAATGGAAGACAGTAAGCACTGTTGTCCACTAGAGAAGATCTTGAATAAAAGCTAGGTTTCAAAGGGCTTAAATTACCAAATGAATACCAAGCTAATAATCTCATTTTGAAGAAATAAGCTAGTCAACTATTAAAAAAGAATATATGGTTTGGGATTAGGCTCAATCCCTGTTCATGGAATATCTGCCAATATCTGCAGAAAAGTAATAACTTCCATGGTTTTTGCCAAAAAACTTGAAAGCTGCAATTTCCGCCAATTTGAAAAGAAAATTCATAGGCTCTGTTGGCCACACCCCCACATCTGAGGCCTATTTCAAAAGCCCAGGATGTGCTTTTTTGATAGAACAGTATGATTCAAACTAATTACATAAATTGTGCTTGAAATATATATGTCCCACACTTGTAAAGGACAGCATGTCCTTTACAATGGACACGTTGCCAAGGTCTACACTCTTCATAACTAAAGAAACTGTAGGACCCTTTACATTATGCAGTGGTTTCTTCAGAAAATCATTCATTGAAATGTTATTTAAAAAGAACTAAAAGTAGTTCTTCTGGTTCTCCATCGTCTCAAAGAACCCTGTCCAGTAGTATCATTTGTAAGAGTGTACAAACCCAATCCACCAATATGGGTCAAAGTCATTTGTTACCTGCTCCATTAAGGGCTCTTATATCAGGACGTGTGTTTGTTTAATTCAGCCTATCAGTAAGTCCAGGCTTATCTAAGCTAAACTGAAAGTCTGAATCATTGCTATACACACAGCAGCTCATTTAACAGAAACCACCACAAACAATAACAGAAAGCACTTAAAAATAGAAAGAGTTCAGTACCTCAGAGAATGGACATTTTCATCCCAGATGGACAGACAGGCGGATGGATGAGGGACTCTGCAGAGGGTGAAGCTCAGAGGCATGGACTCGCATCACAAGAGCAGAACCAAGGCTGGACCTTCAGAACCATTCTGAACCTTCAGAACCATTCTGAACCTTCAGAACCATGGCTGAACCTTCTGCTGGTCCAGGGGGGCTACAGTAGCCTGTAAGGACGCTCTGGTGGTCTCTCATGCTCTTCTTTATGGTGCTGTTGGACGCCCGGCAATGCACTCACTCACTCCCTCCTCTCTCTAGTCTCTCTCTCTCTTTTCCCTCTCTCTCTCTCTCTCTCTCTCTCTAAGCACCTGATGTGGCGTAGGCTCCGCCTCTCTCTCTCTCTCTCTCTCTCTCTCTCTCTCTCTCTCTGAGTGTGTGTGTGTGTGTGTGTGGCTCTCCCTGTGGCATCAGCTTTACTGTACTGCTGGAAATTGCACTTGTCAGGCTGTGGTGTGTGTGTGAAAGAGAGAGAGAGATACAGAGAGAGAGAGAGAGAGAGAGAGAGGGAGTGAGAGAGAGAGAGAGACAGAGTGAGACACAGTCATAGCCCATATGACCATTAAATCATCAATATATACAAACATACTGTGTGTGTATGTTTTTGTGTAAGTGTGTGTGTGTCTGTGTGTGTCTGTGTGTGTGTGAGAGAGAGAGAGAGAGAAAGAGAGTGAGACACAGTCTCAAACATCACACAGCCCATATGACCATTAAATCATCAACATATACTAACATACTGTGTTTGTGTGTGTATGTTTTTGTGTGTGTGTGTGTACGTGTGTGAGATAGATAGAGAGAGAGAGAGTGAGAGAGAGAAACAGAGAGAAAGAGAGTGAGACACAGTCTCAAACATCACATAGCCAATATGACCATTAAATCATCAATATATACAAACATACTGTGTTTATGTGTATGTTTTTGTGTAAAAGTGTTTGTGAGAGAGAAAGAGAGTGAGACACAGTCCCAAACATCACAGAGCCCATATGACCATTAAATCACCAATATATACAAACATACTGTGTGTGTGTATGTTTTTGTGTAAGTGTGTGTGTGTGTGTGAGAGAGAGAGAGACAGATAGATAGATAGAGAGAGAAACAGAGAGAGAAACAGAGAGAAAGAGAGTGAGACACAGTCTCAAACATCACAGAGCCCATATGACCATTAAATCATCAATATATATACAAACATACTCTGTTTATGTGTATGTTTTTGTGTAAAAGGGTTTGTGAGAGAGAGAGAAAGAGAGTGAGACACAGTCTCAAACATCACAGAGCCCATATGACCATTAAACCACCAATATATACAAACATACTGTGTGTGTGAGAGAGATGGACAGAGATAGAGAGAGAGAGAAACAGAGAGAAATAGAGTGAGACAGTCTGAAACATCACACAGCCCATATGACCATTAAGTCATCAATATACACAAGCATATACAAATCTGGAAAAAAATGAAGAGACCATTTTACTATTTATAGATACAGTTTATGTTTGAGTAAAATTTACATTGTTGTTTTATTCTATAAACTACAGACAACATTTCTCCCAAATTACAAATAAAAATATTGTCATTTAGAGCATTTATTTGCAGAAAATGAGAAATGGCTGAAATAACAAAAAAGATGCAGAGCTTTCAGACCTCAAATAATGCAAATAAAACAAGTCAATATTTGGTGGAATAACCCTGGTTTTTAATCACAGTTTTGTCTCTGCATCATGTTCTCCTTCATCAGTCTCACACATATATAAACTCCAAAAAATAATTCAGACCCTTTACATTATTTGTCTGTTTAAATTAAATTGCAATAGCACTTGGATGTTTAATACAATTATATTTATTCAAAGGATTATTTCCCTCCCTGAATGCAGACAACTACATAAAGCAAAATACAATTGTCTCTGTTCTGATTTTTGACTGAACTAAATGACTGAACTTTTTTACAGTGCGTCACTACAAATGAACCTTTCTCTCAATTTGAGCTGAACTGATAGACATAGAGATAGACAGAGAGAAAGAAAGAAGGGCCAGAAAAGACAAGCAAGAACAGGGCGAACAAGAGAACACGAGAGAGAGAGGGAGAAAGAGATTAAAGGAAAGAAAGAAAAGAGAGGGAGGAGGGCCTGGGAGGGCCCGGGATCTATTCTGTCCTCAGACAGAGCGCTATTGAGAGCGCAGCGCGGAGTCGCAGTCCGAGCTGAAAGTTGATAGAGGGGCTCGTAGGCCACATGGGTGGATAAGCGCAGGACGGCCGAGCCGGACCTGAACAAAGCTGGGAATTGTGTTGGATTTCTCGCTGCTGCGTTTCTTCAGCTCTTCAGCTCTGACTGGTTTAAACAGAGCACTGAGAGATACAGGTTAACCTTTCAAACCCAACACAAAGGCTCTACCTGTGGGAACCCAGCAGCTCCAGTTAAACCACCCTGTGATTGTGATACTTTGTGGGAAAAGCTCAGGTGACACAGTACAATATTCAGCTACCCGGCTGAAATCCCCAGACTCATCTGACACAGTACAGCCACTAAGGAGGCTGTAAAGGTAAAGGTGGGCAATGTAATCGGATTACAGTTAATATTGTAGTGAGACATGCAATTGTCACAATTCGACAAAATTTTCTATACATTCTGTATTAAAAATAATATTTACACAAAAAAAAACATAATTATTTTATTATAATATATTGGCTTATCAAGCACAGTAAAAAAAAAAAATACTCATAAACTATATTGACAGTATTGGGACACCTGCTCATTTATTGGTTCTTCCAAAATCAGGGTTAAAATCAAATAATTGCTAACACTTTATAAAAATGTTACATTAAATAACAGTTAACAGTACTTACAACAAAATGTCTCATTATTAATTAATAATTGACACAAGTTTAGACAGTAATCAACATTACTAAATGTTCAGAATGCTTAGGAATGATGTAAATAATAATAATAATAATAATAATAATAGTCACACCTTAGCCTTTGTATGTCTTGTGTTTTCCTTTTTTTGTGGTTCCTGTGTTCCTGTCAGTCTTTTCCTGTTTTCCTGGCCATGTGTTCTTTAGCACATATCTCTGTTTTGTTTCTATCTTGTCTTCGCTCTAGAGCCACCCAGTCATTAGTGTCCCTCATGTCTCGTTTGATACTCCACCCCCTCGTTTCCTTCCCCAGGTGTTCCCTGTTTCCCAGTTTGTATGTATGTTGTATGTTTCTTTGTCGTCTCTGTCGTGTTATAACCTGTACTAGATGTTAGTTGTTTAACCCACAATCCTGCAGTGTTTTAATTCAGCTAAGTTTCTAGTTGGTGTTCTTTAGTTTGCGTTTGCTTATTTTGCTCATTTGTTTTATAGTCTTTGTTTTTTAGTCTTAGTCTAATTGAGACATTAGTTAAGAATCTGTAATGAATAATGATGCCTGATTTTGGAAGATCCAACAAATGAGCAGGTGTCCCAATACTTCTGTCAATAAAGTTTATGAGGGGGCGCCGAGTGGTCCAGCGGTCTAAAGCACTGCCACTATGAGCTGGAGGTCGCAGGTTCGAACCCCCGCTCATGCAGTTTTGCCATCAAGCTGCCGGCGCTCAGAGGGAGCACAATTGGCCCTGCTCCCTCCAGTGGGTAGATGGCGCTCTCTCCCCACATCACTCCTAGGGTGATGTCTGTAGCACAGGGCGTCTGTGAGCTTATGTACCGTAGCCGAGCCCCTGCGCTTTCCTCCAAGCGCGCTGTGATGCTGCTCAGCAATGCTACATCATCAGCAGTTCGAAAAGAAGCGGTGGCTGACTTCACATGTATCGGAGGAGGCATGTGTTAGTCTTCACCCTCCTGGTGTGTTGGGGCATCACTAGTGATAGGGGGAGTCCTAATGAGTGGGTTGGGTAACTGGCCGTGTAAATTGGGGAGAAAATGGGAAAAATTTGAAATAAAAAAATAAAATAAAATAAAAAAATAAAAACAAAAAATTATTATTGTGATTATAAATACAGAATGTATAGAACATTTTGTCCAGTTGCTGTTAGCGCTGCATGTACACAGAGATGACGTGCTAATATCCCACCCTAACACCCTAACCCCACTGAGATATCCACTGAATACTTAAACCCAGCACTTTAACCTCCATCAGCCTGAACTGGAACACTGAGCCCATTGTCAGTCCCACCCCATACACACACACACACAAAGGGCCACCCCAGTGCCAGGCAGGGCGAGAGGCAGAGAGCATGGCTGGAATGCAGAAGGGGCAAACTGGCAACTGAGAGAGAGAGATAGCATGTGTGTGAGTGTGAGTGTGTGTGTGTGTGTGTGTGTGTGTGTGTGTGTGTGATGGAGTGATAATGATAAGCAGAGAAGGCATAAGTCGCCTGGACCTCGGCCCACTGGGGTTACACAGCCTGCTGAGGGCCAGGAGGTGAAGAATGACGTCAGTACTGCCCACTACTAATGCAATATCATTAACACACACTTTCATACACACACACTCACACACACTTCATTATAAACACCTTCAGAATATTTGTTACAAAACCTAAACATACTCAAGATTTGTAGGCAGGCAAGTGTTTAGATTAGTCAGTAAGGAAACAGACTTTTAAACTACACTGTCTGGCCAAAAAAAATCACACACTAGAATATTTTGGTTGCACCGCCTTTATGGCGTCACTTCAATGTCAAAAGTCGTGCTGTGCGAATTACCTTTTTTTGCTCTCAAGTTTTGAAAGGAGTGGTTTTGACAGTTTGGGGGCGGGTTCAGGGTCACCTCCCTCAGCAAACGCTATTGGCTGATATCTCCAGGGTTTGTGACGGACCGCCTACCTCTAAGAGCCAGAACAGGGCGGAGAAAAAAGGACAGCAGGAGAGTTAGCTAGCTGGCTATGCTAACATCTAAACAACCTGCTGCCCAACCTGCGTGCTGGAGATATCAGCCAATAGCATTCACTGAGGGAGGTGACCCTGACCCCGCCCCCAAACTGTCAAAACCACCTCATTCAATACTTGAGTGCAAAAGCCTCGCTCGAACACAAACTGCAGTCGCAGGTAATTGTTAGGTAATAACAGGTAACATGTAAATTTTCCCTGACTTTTGACATGATGTGACGCCACACGCCTTTAGCTTTGGCATGATGCATGATTCTCCATCACTCTGGAACAGGGTAAATCTGGACTCATCAGACTCATCACATGACCTTCTTCTAATGTTGATCTAGAGTCTGATCTTTATGTTTTGCCGGTTAGTCTCACTGATGGCTGTTGGGTCCCAATCCCTTAAGCAGACATCCCTTCCTCCCCTGCTGTGGAGATCTGCGCAGGTGCAGTAGCCATAACAAGCTGAAACATGATATAATTTTGTGGGTTTTTGAACCAAATGTTACAAAAAAGTTTTAATCCTTTATGTAAAATATATTGTTTAAAATGATAATAATACCGTCAGCTTTAAGTATTTTGGTCACTCCTTGAGTAGCCAAGATGGCAGCAGAGTGAACTATAAAGACCTTGTATATAAAGACTTTGGTAGTGATCAGGGGTCCGTTTCCAACCCAACAAGTTGACTTCCAAGACAGGATTTAAACCAAGGGAAAATACACTGCTCAAAAAAATAAAGGGAACACTCAAATAACACAATATAACTCCAAGTAAATCAAACTTCTGTGAAATTAAACTGTCCACTTAGGAAGCAACACTGATTGACAATCAATTTCACCTGCTGTTGTGCAAATGGAACAGACAACAGGTGGAAATTATTGGCAATTAGCAAGACACACTCAATAAAGGAGTGGTTCTGCAGGTGGGGACCACAGACCACTTCTCAGAACCTATGCTGTCTGGCTGATGTTTTGGTCAGTTTTGAATGTTGGTGGTGCTTTCACACTTGTGGTAGCATGAGACGGACTCTACAACCCACACAAGTGGCTCAGGTAGTGCAGCTCATCCAGGATGGCACATCAATGCGAGCTGTGGCAAGAAGGTTTGCTGTGTCTGTCAGCGTAGTGTCCAGAGGCTGGAGGCGCTACCAGGGGACAGGCCAGTACACCAGGAGACGTGGAGGAGGCCGTAGGAGGGCAACAACCCAGCAGCAGGACCGCTACCTCCGCCTTTGTGCAAGAAGGAACAGGAGGAGCACTGCCAGAGCCCTGCAAAATGACCTCCAGCAGGCCACAAATGTGCATGTGTCTGCACAAACGGTTAGAAACCGACTCCATGAGGATGGTATGAGGGCCCGACGTCCACAGATGGGGGTTGTGCTCACAGCCCAACACCGTGCAGGACGCTTGGCATTTGCCAGAGAACACCAGGATTGGCAAATTCGCCACTGGCGCCTTGTGCTCTTCACAGATGAAAGCAGGTTCACACTGAGCACATGACAGACGTGACAGAGTCTGGAGACGCCGTGGAGAGCGGTCTGCTGCCTGCAACATCCTTCAGCATGACCGGTTTGGCAGTGGGTCAGTAATGGTGTGGGGTGGCATTTCTTTGGAGGGCCGCACAGCCCTCCATGTGCTCACCAGAGGTAGCCTGACTGCCATTAGGTACCGAGATGAGATCCTCAGACCCCTTGTGAGACCATATGCTGGTGCGGTTGGCCCTGGGTTCCTCCTAATGCAGGACAATGCTAGACCTCATGTGGCTGGAGTGTGTCAGCAGTTCCTGCAAGATGAAGGCATTGAAGCTATGGACTGGCCCGCCCGTTCCCCAGACCTGAATCCGATTGAGCACATCTGGGACATCATGTCTCGCTCCATCCACCAACGTCACGTTGCACCACAGACTGTCCAGGAGTTGGCGGATGCTTTAGTCCAGGTCTGGGAGGAGATCCCTCAGGAGACCATCCGCCACCTCATCAGGAGCATGCCCAGGCGTTGTAGGGAGGTCATACAGGCACGTGGGGGCCACACACAATACTGAGCCTCATTTTGACTTGTTTTAAGGACATTACATTAAAGTTGGATCAGCCTGTAGTGTGTTTTTTCACTTTAATTTTGTGTGTGGCTCCAAATCCAGGCCTCCATTGGTTAATAAATTTGATTTCCATTGATGGTTTTTGTGTGATTTTGTTGTCAGCACATTCAACTTTGTACAGAACAAAGTATTCAATGAGAATATTTCATTCATTCAGATCTAGGATGTGTTATTTGAGTGTTCCCTTTATTTTTTTGAGCAGTGTATAAGATTATATTTTTCTTTCAGTGGAAAATCTTTATTCAACAACATTTTAGAAAGTAAAATTACCTAATTTCCATTTTGCTTATTTTAGGAACAATTAACTAAATTATATATTTTAAGAAATCTTACAAAAAAATATTTGCTTAGATTTTTTCGCTTAATATAAGCATAAACAGCTCTGGAAAAATAAAGAGACCACTTCACTTTCTAAATCAGTTTCTCTGATTTTGCTATTTATAGCTATATGTTTGAGTAAAATTAACATTTTAATATTGTCATTTAGAGCATTTATTTGCAGAAAATGAGAAATTTATATTCATAAAGCTTTAAGAGTTCAGAAATCAATATTTGGTGGAATAACCCTGGTGGTTTTTAATCACAGTTTTCATGCATCTTGGCATCATGTTCTCCTCCACCAGTCTTACACACTGCTTTTGGATAACTTTATGCTGCTTTACTCCTGGTGCAAAAATTCAAGCAGTTCAGTTTGGTTTGATGGCTTGTGATCATCCATCTTCCTCTTGATTATATTCTAGAGGTTTTTAATTTAGTAAAATGAAAGAAACTCATCATTTTTAGGTGTCTCTTGTTGTTTTCCAGAGCTGTATCTCTCAGTGTGCAGTGCAGAGTTGGGACTGAGCTGCACACTTCATTGTTTTGAGGCTTTATATGTTAATTCAGCCATTAAAAATCCACGACCTTGACTTTGCCTCAGTTCATGACTCAAAACGGCTCACGTTCTTCATTAAAGACTGAAATGTACACGGAGCGGTTCAGCTCGTGAATTATTTAGACAGATGGCCGAATCCTGGACAATCTGACTCCGTATGCACATGAGTAATGAGGCGTCCAGGAATTCATTACAAATTTGAAACCCCGCGCTGAACGATCTGCAGTATCTTCACCTCTCCCACAAAGAAGAGTGAAACTGAAGTGTGTGAAATTTAATACGCTCTAATTATTAAATATGATCAAAGACCTGCTGAGAGCACTTAACAACAATAAGATATATTTTTTATTGCTGGTTTAAACAGTATTTTGTAGTTATTTACTAATAATTTACTTATTACAGTAAATCATTCTTCTTCTTATGATCCTTACACCCCATGCCAAAAGTTATGGGACAGCAGTATGTATATTAAAAGTTGCGTTCATGGTAAGGCAATGTGAAATGTGGGCAATAGAAGGTATTACCACCCAGAGTGGACAGTGCAGTGAGTAAGCGGTAATGATCATGACCGGCGGACTCTGGTTAGAATTGTCCAAATGAGCAGACAAGCGACTCTTGCAGAAATCTGCAAATCATTTTATATTCTGCATATTCAATGCAGAAGACTGCCCTGCCCCTCTCTAACATTCTAAAGTGTTATAATAAACTAACATGCCAAAAATCATGGGACAGGAACATGTTAGTTTATTTTAGCTATTTTACTTGGGGTAAGATTTATTATAATGTACCATTTTAATTTTTTCTTTGGTTGTTCAAAATCTTTTGTTTTTAGTTGTTAAGCTTTATTTAAAATATACTGTAAAAATACATGATAAAACTAATATATATTTTTATAGTTTACACCTCTTAACCTTTCATTTATTTAATACTGATTTGTATATATAAATGTCTATACTTTTTAAAAACTTTTTCTTATTGAATCTTAATTTGCTCATTTTATACTTTTTTATTACTCTATTCATTTTCTTTATTACTTGAATTAATGTGTATATGCCTTGATTTTCTTTTTCTTATAATGAAATCTTAATTTGCTAATTTTGTACTATAAAAATGTATATTTTATTACTCTATTAATGTTTATTACTCAAATTGTGTATTTGGCTTGATTTTCTTTTTCTTATAATTATTACATTTTAATTTGCCCATTTTATACTATTTTTTATTTATTTTATTACTCTATTCATTTTCTTTATTACTCAAATTAATGTGCATTTGCACTGATTTCAATTTTCTTATGATTACATTTTAATTTGCTCATTTTATGCTATAAAAATTTTATATTTTATTACTATTCTATTTTATTTATTTTTCCTAGCACTCTAATGTGTATTTGCCTTGATTTTCCGTATAATTAAATTTTAATTTGCTCATTTTATACTAAAATCTTTTTTTTTATTACTCTATTCATTTTCTCTATTAATCGAATTAATGTATATTTGCCTTGATTAAAGATTTAAAGACCACAATAAAATTATAATACAGTAAATCATTGACTACCTTAAATTAAATGTAAATTACAGTGTTACATTTAATGCATTCTAGTGAAAACAAAGTGAAAACAAAAATGTCTTGACTGATTGATGAATTAAAATATTCTGATCAGTAATAAAGTCTTCATAGCTGTGGTGAATAAAACGGGTAGCTTTATTTTACAGTGAGCAAAAGTAAGATACAATGAATCCCAAGGACAAAATGACATTGAGAAGATATATTTTACATTTTCACTCTCTCCAAAAAAAAAATGTTCCACTCATTTGCATAAACAGTAGACAAGAGACCAACCGATGGAGAGAATTAACAGACAATTTATTTAATAATAATAAAAAAGCTTAGAATATCGTTTCTACTGTTTCTTCTGCTTCTTCTTCTTCCTGTCGGCTTTGCTGGCCTCGTCCAGTGCTTTTCTCTTGGCTACCATTTTGTTAGTCTGAGGGAAAAGAAAGAGAGAGAGAGAGAAAGAGAGATGCATTAGGTTAATGAACAGCAGAGGAGCATCATGGGTATTGAAGCTTCACTGATGAGTTCAGTACGGGTCAAGAGCCTGAAAGTGACTCATCAGCAATTCTACATACTTCCAGTGGAAAAGAAAACACAGTTCTTCAATCATTAACCTCACAACACCGAACACATCACAAATGAATAGAGTTTCACTGTCTTCACTCGATTTTTAATATTGATTTTTCTACTGAACACAGTTTATAGAACCATAAAATAAGAGACAGTGACAGAAAACCAAATAAAACTAGCAGCAGGACTGTTTACACTGAACAGAGCGTAATGTGTCACTGTACAGGACATGTACATAAAGATGTCCTCTATTATTAATCATCAGCCATTCTGACTGCACAGAAGACGCTACAGGAGGGTGTGAATCTCATTTCAGGTAACAGGCTGCATTACACTCAGCCCAGTGTAGGATTAAGTTTACCCTATTTTTCAGACTATAACACATTTAAGCACCAATAGTAAGGAATAAGGGTGCTGCACAGTAATCTACACCAGATTTATCTTCTGAAAACTGAGTGACTGGGTGAGTAAAGCACTTCAGTTTATTTACAGTAACCTTAGAATTCCAATAAAAATCAACATCATGTTTAGCAGCAGCGCTAGCCGTGGTTAGCAGTGCTTAGCGCTAGTAAACAATGCCCGATAGCACTACACAGAGGAACCCTGAGTGTTCTGGTAAGCCAGGGCGCTATCGGCTAGCGGCTAGTCCCACATAGCTTGTTTTAACACAGTAAACACACAGACTACAGTCCGAGATACTCCCTTCTGAATGGCGAAAGAGCTAGCGCTGTGGTTAGCAGCTAATGCTAATGCTGTACTTCAGAGGAATGGCTTTCCTGCTCCTTAATACCTGACTGGTAAAATTCATTCATAAGACGCAGTGACGATTTTTGGGAAAACTAAAGGATTTTAAGTGGAGTTTTTTTTGTGTGTGTATACACAAGTTACATTAAAGAAATCTTCACAATAATAATAATAATAATAAAAAAAAAACATTGTTAGCTGTTAGCTACACTTCTACACAGCTACAACAAAGCTTACAGAGCACCATATTTTTGGGTCTCTATTTAAAATAGTCAGTGGATGTTTCTGCCCTGCAGGATTCATACAGTGCTCTAACTGTGCTGGCTAACATTTCTGGAGAACGTCCGGTCCTATTAGAGAGTTAAAAATAACTGTGACAATGAGTTCACTGTTTGGACAAAACAGCACAGAGTTGCCTCACCTCTAGTTAAAATAAGAGATTTTCATTGGTTGTGCTGTTGTGGTTTAAGGTCTTTTTAAAGTATACTGTAAAAACAAATTGTAAAAAATAAAGTACATTTATATAGTTTAGACCTCTTTACCTTTTAATGATTTAATTATGATTTATACATATAAATGTCTATAAATAATTTTCCTTTTTCTTATAATAAAATCTTAATTTGCTAATTTATACTCTATTACTGTATTAATTTTCTCTATTACTCGAATGAATGTGTATTTGCTTTGATTAAAGTGGACGTTTCAGCCCTGCAGGATTCATACAGTGCTTCAACTGTGCTAGCTAACATTTCTAGAGAGCATCTGGTCCTATTAGAAAGTTAAAAATAATTGTAACATTGGACAAAACAGCACAAAATGCTCTGCCTCAGAATTTAACTCAGAGTTGCCTCACCTCAAGTTGAAATAAGAGATTTTCATTGGTTGTGCTGTTGTGGTTTAAGGTCTTTTTAAAATATACTGTTAAAATACATTATAAAAATAAAGTATATTTATATAGTTTAGACCTCTTTACCTTTTAATGATTTAATTATGATTTATACATATAAATCTCTATAAATAATTTTCCTTTTTCTTATAATAAAATCTTAATTTGCTAATTTATACTCTATTACTGTATTAATTTTCTCTATTACTCAAATGAATGTGTATTTGCTTTGATTAAAGTGGACGTTTCAGCCCTGCAGGATTCATACAGTGCTTCAACTGTGCTAGCTAACATTTCTGGAGAACATCCGGTTCTATTAAAGAGTTAAAAATAAACTGTGACAATGAGTTCACTGTTCGGACAAAACAGCACAAAATGCTTTACCTCAGAGTTTAACTTAGAGTTGCCTCACCTCCAGTTAAAATAAGAGATTTTGATTGGTTGTGCTGCTGTGGTTTAAGGTCTTTTTAAAGTATACTGTTAAAACACATTATAAAAATAAAGTATATTTATATAGTTTAGACCTCTTAACCTTTTAATGATTTCATTCTGATTCACAAATATTACATTACATTTGGCAGATGCTTTTGTCCAAAGTGACTTACAATAGTCAAGTACAAAAGTAATAGAAGTTTAAAGGTAAAAACATCTTTAGATAGGGCTTAAAGGAGGTCAAAGGGAAATAAATATGATGGTCTTTAAATTTTTTCCCTTTTTCTTATAATAAAATCTTAATTTCCTCATTTTATACTCCATGTTCTTTCATTAAAGCTTTTATCTGTCTGGTTCTGGACCTACAGGCTGAGTGCTGGACACCCCTGAGCTGGATAACTGATGTGAAGGGCTGCGTTTACCTCTCGGACGTGTCTCTTCTTGCCGAACATGATCTTGTCGTACAGATATTTGTCCCTCTTCTTCATCATCATGATGGCCAGCCTCTTCTCCTCAGCCTTCTCCTCCTGCTCCAGTCTGTGGCGGTTCTCTGACTTGACCTTGCCAGGGGTCACCTTCACTGGTAAGGCCTGAAAGAGAAAAATCAGGTGTCACACCCCAATCAGACAAACAGAAAAAAATAAAATAAAATAAAATAAAATACATTTAAAAAATTAAAAAATAGATATTGAAGCTGTCCAATGAAAAACACTTATCTTCAAAACAGCAACTTTACAGGAGAGAAAAAAACCTTGTAAACTTTCAATGGAAGTCAATGTAAAAAGAGTTTATTTCAGGTCATTTTTAAGTATTTCTATTGGTCTGTTCATCAAAACATTTTGGCACAGTGTAAGAGACAGTTTGTCTGTTCCAATTATGTAGTAAACTAAAAATCCACAAAAATTGAGATTTTTTTTTTGTTTTTCATTGGACAGCGACCGTATACTCCCAGAATTACACACATTTACAAACATGCATCTACACCTTGAAATCAATGGGCCTTTTTAACTAGGGTTGTTCTGATCATATTTTTATGCCACAGAGTCATCTGATGCCTATACTGAGTCCCAATCTGATGCTTTGGCAATGCAGTAAAAAAAGAAGAACAGCCATGTAAATTTGAGAAAAAATGGGATAAAATTTAAAAATAAAAAGGACATGTACAAGATGTATTAAAAAAAAAAAAAACAGTGATCCAGATCTTTTCCACCCCATGTTGTTCGTATTTAGGATTTAACGAGTTAACAGGGACAATGGCTCTATAAGTTAACAGCTAACACTAGGTGGACCAAAGATAAGACAATGCTAATGCTAGGCCAAGTAGTTTTTAACCCTTGTGTGGTGTTCATATTTTTGTTACTCGTTTGTTACTTGTATTAAATTCAGCAAAATTAAGCAATTTTACATTAAAATGCTTTACACATGCTCGCTTCACCTAAATTGCAAGCAATATAAACAGCTTACATGGTTAATATTTACCCTTTACCTTTCTTATGTTACATTTCTTTTAAAAAGTGCTACTCTTTTTTTTTTTAGTTTTTTAATAAAATTTAAAAGAAAATGAATTCAACTCAAGATATGAGTAGAAAATGTGTTTAGTTTCAAATTTAAAAATGAAGCAATGTTTATTAGCCCTTGGCCAAACATACTGTATGTAATATAAATGTGTGTGGGGGGGAGGGGGGGGGGGGGTTGTACAGTGTGTGTTTATCGAAAATGTGTTTTGATATATGTTATTCACAAAAAATGAGCCAATGCCAATGAGCTTGAGTTATAAAAAAAATATTTTTAGTATCATTTGATGAAAAATGAAAACGGGTCCCACAGACCCGAACACCACACAAGGATTAATCATGCTTTTACTGCAGAGCAACACAGGGTTCCAACTGCTGGTGGGGTGATCTGGAAAACCAGCTCAGACACCAGCTTCAACAACCAACAAATGTTAAGCAGGATCTACAGGCCCAGCTGCAACAACCGTGGGTAAATGTGCTGCAGGATGTTATAGAGAACCTATATACCACCACCATGTCCAACTAACATATATCTTATCATGTATTCAGGCTTTCAGTTTCAGTGTTCCTCTATAAACGTATACATTAGCTTTTATATTGTAACCACTTACTAGTGCTGGGCGACTGTGGCCTAAAAAAAAAAACTTCATATTTTTTCACAAAAAAATTTCGAAAGATTTTTGATTATAATCGTTTTTTTTTCCTCTACTAAAAAAATCAAACTAAAGATGACAAAAAACCTGCAATATATATATATATATATATATATATATATATATATATTTGGGTTAAGTCGACTCATTGTTTTGATGATTCATTAATTTGAAACATTGTTTTCAAGCCCATGCGTTCATATATCACGTAAAATTGAGAAATAACGCCCTAAATGAATCACAGAAAAAAAAGCAGAGATTAATATTGTTTTCCACAAAGAGTGTTGATGCTGAAGTTTTTAGAAACGGTAGGATGTATTTCTAGCTAAATATATGCTTTATCCCACCAGGTGCTGGAACTTTTTTCACTATTCAGTCCTCCAGTCCTCCTCGGAGCAGAATGTTTAGAAAATATGCGCATGTTAGTCTGTGGGAGGCGTCGTAACCAAGGTAAGACGGATAAACACTTCAGAAATGAGGAGCGTTTTCAGTTATTTTAGATTAAAAAGATAAAATATCTGTATTTTGACGGTGCCCTTGGGAATAGGGGCGTGGCCACCAGGAGGCACACAGATACACAGAGACATGGGTTGCGTGAACTCAAAACGTACCTTTATTTAGGTTCAAATGTCCTGCACCACACCCAAAACAACTCCAAATATAACCCTGCTGGCCCAGTGGGGCTCTATCGCAATTACTCATTTTGAAAATTGCATTGAAACTGTAATTTGAATTAATAGTTAATCGTGAAAATCGCCCAGCACTACCACTTACATATCTTAATGTTATATTATTATATTATTCACACACATATATTCTTGTAGGTGTGTTATTTTTTTGTTGTCAATGATTGTATGTCCAGTCATGTGCTCCGGGGGCTAATTCATTCTCATTTACCAGCAAAAAGCCAATGGTTAACCCTAAAACAAACAGTCTCGTAAGCTTTCAAAACACAGCAGGACATTTACACTGACCAACCTCGAACACCTCCAGCTCTGGACGCTAGAACTGACCACCTGTGACCATTTAGCAACGCTCTGAATCACCTGAAGGCCATATCAAAGGTGTGTGTAAGTCTGGCTAGGAGCAGAGCAGGTGAGCACTAAAACGTGTGCCAGTCACAAGTCAGCCTCAGGTCTTCACCTTCACCATGTCTCACGTCACGTCTCAGGTAACACTTCTCAGAAGCGAGCAAGCTGAACCAGAGTGCACGATCATGACGGAGGAAAAAAATGCCAAAAACTAAAAACTAATTACAAATTTGCCACAATAAACACAAAGCCATATAAATATATACACTATACACTATAAAAACAAACATAACACGACACTGGCTCTTCTACTGTTTCTTCTAATTTTAAGAGAATTAAACAAAAATAGTTCAAGCTGGTTTTATTGGAGTAACTGCTTCTACTGTCCAGTGAAGCTTTTCTACTAAATGTTGGGAGCATGGTTGGTGGGTAATGCTAATGCTGCTCCAGCAAAGCTAGCCGGGGTTAGCAGCAGGCTACAGGCTGATAATACTCACCTCTGAATTGCAAAAAGCTTAGCGGTTAATGCTAATAGCGCTCCAGCATAAGTGCTGGAGAACTAAACTGAAACTCCTTTATAATTCTGAACTTCAGTGGAGCTTTACTGCTCCTTAATTTTACCTGACAGGTAAAATTTATGCATAAGGCACACCGGATTATAAGGCACCCTGACAATTTATGGAAAAACGAAAGAATTTTAAGTGCGCCTTATAGTGCGAAAAATATGGTAAATTCAGCATCAACAAATATAGCACTTTTAGCCACTTACAATACTAGTAAAGGGGCATTGTGCTGTCCATGAAAAATGGCTATTTTTTACTCTGTTAACAACTCAAATCCAGAGTTCAAGCTCGAACTAAACTACTGCTAATAAGTCATACAAAGAATACATTCATTAATACAATGTCATTTGAATAACAGTGCACTTTCAAAGTTCTCAATGCCCTGTTTTAAATGTCAGAACCCTCAGAATTCTATCAATGAAGTGTGGAGCTACTTTGAGTTTGTCAAAGGTGTAAAAATAGTAATTTCTTTGCATGGGCAACTTTATGCCCCCATCACTGTCATTGTAAGCCTGTTGGGATCATTGGCTAAAAGTGCTATATTTTAAAATGCTAGGAATAAATGGAGGTGGGATATTTGACAAAAGTTCATACTGGTTATCACGTTTCACTACAACCCAATTTCATTTCACGCTGGTCTTCTCCTTTAAGAACAAGTACACTGCCATTTATAATTTATAATAGACCATATTTGGCATAATAGCAGCACATTGTGAGATCTGTGTTAAATCATATGTTTGTAAAACACTCTTTCAATCTCATACTAGACTTTTACAGCAACTTTGCAGCAAAGATACACTGATAACTGTTGCTTATACCGATCAATCTGTTTGAAATATCTTACCTTGCCCTGCGATTTCTTCTCTTCCATTTCCTTTAGTTTAGCCTCTTCCTCTGCCTCCTCATCGTCATCTTCCTCCTCTTCCTCATCGTCATCTTCTTCTTCTTCCTCCTCCTCATCATCTTCCTCATCCTCTTCCACTGAAAGAAACAGGACATGGATATA
Organism: Astyanax mexicanus; assembly: GCF_023375975.1. Taxonomy (NCBI): domain Eukaryota; kingdom Metazoa; phylum Chordata; class Actinopteri; order Characiformes; family Acestrorhamphidae; genus Astyanax; species Astyanax mexicanus. The sequence goes on from NC_064429.1 coordinate 31,252,692, forward strand.
CAGTATGTGAGTTTATGTAAATACAGATGCACTGTAATAGTGGGCAGCAAAGTATTCTAAATATAAAATCTAATATTTTACATTAAATACATAATAATAATAATAATAATAATAAAAGTTTTTTTGTTTTATAAGAGTTTTATAACAGCGAAACTCACCAGGTCTCTCTCCTCTCTGGAGAGCGAGGAGTTTGAGCTTCTCTGGAGGAACGTAATCTCCCTCCTTCTCCTCCACGAACGGCGACAAGTGAGGGGGCAGCGTCACCCCCAGGAAGTAATCCTCCACGGGCAGGAGCATCTTCGCATTCACAGAGTCGAACACCCACTGAGGCTGAATGTAGTACCTGCAGGACCAGAGCAATCGATTACTGATCAGTGGAAGATACACAATATATCGATCAATCAGACTCTCCTGTAAAGTTGCTGTTTTGGAGATTTGTTGGACAGCGACGATATACTATAACAACATTCCAGTTAAAGCTGATGTCCATTTATTTCAGTGGGATTTAGTGCCCTCTCTGGTGAGAATGTGTAATTGCACCGAGCATGCGAAAGAATCGTTTTAAACTGGGTGGGTGTGACGTGGTCTCCTTTCAGAGCGGATGAGTCTGATTCCATGTTATGTTCAATCAGAGAGAGAGAAACTTCACTCTTTTGTTTCTTCGTTTTTACTATGAGTGGATGATCTACAGAGCTCTGAGGTTCCTCTTCTTTAGTCCCCAATGCTCCACCAGCCATTTAGTGAGCCAGATCCTCTGTTAGAGGCTATAAGTGCGACGTAAGTACACAAAGACGCGTAGTGTAGCCAGAAGAACTCCCATGAAAGCAACCCGACAACCAGTTTTTAGAATGAATATATTTGGCTTAGCAGGGATGGTCGTTCCAGCACACTGGTACCATTAAATACAATATTTTATCCTTTATCCACTGAGAAATTATTCTGATTTCAGTTTAGAATTGTAGATAATAGTAAACTGTTAAATGGAATAATGAACTGTGGCATTTTTCTCACTGCTCTCATGCAGAGTTCACTGCCCTTCCTGGAGATAAAGATTCTGATTGGCTCTGCCAATATCATCAGTTATCTCCTTTAGATTCATACATCTGCCGACTGAACAAATGATTGACTGACATATTCAAACTTTCTCTGACTAATAAATGATAATCAGACCCCAACACAGACTCTAGGTTCTAACACAAACTCTCTGTCTAAGCTCTAATATACTGTATATAATATATCTATAATCAATGTGCAGTGTCTGTCAGGAAGTATTTGTTTTAGCACTGCAGGATTTACACAGTGCTCTAGCTATATTAGATAGTAGTGATATAGAAAGTGTATTATTATTAGTTTGCATATCATAGTAAAAAGGTTAACTGGATTAATGATCTGCGACACTGTTTAGAAGTCCTGCCCCTTCCTGGACATAAATCCTGGATTTTGATTGGCTGTGGGAATACAACCAAATATCTTTGTGTGTCTTAAATGTGTCTGAAAAAAATATTACAAATATAATCACATTCTTTACACATTTTTTTAATGTGAACAAAGTCATTTAAACACCTTGTAAAAAAATGTAGATCTATTTTGACAAAATATGTATATATAATTGTGAATTAGACTGAATCAGAACTTCATGATCAATGAACCAGTAACTTAAAATGCTACACAATAATTTGGAATTCAGTGTAAAAAGATGCTTTCTTCAATGATATTAATATGTTAGAGGCATTTAAGGGACAAATCCTATATTTTACCACAAAGATTGAGGAAAAACCAATAACACTTAATAGAAAACACATTAAAGCAACAACACACACAGTGCAATGATGTGCAGAATGCAGCGAACAGTAACACTCCCTGTAACAGTAACACACTGTCTATACTGTCTATGTGTGTGCGTGTGTGCCGAGGCATGAATGTGTGTAGGCGTGTCATGCATATACTGTGATACTGTGTATCTGCAGATCATGTGATCATGTGACTGAAGAGTAAAAGAATGTAAAAACAGACATCACACATTCACATAGCTCTGCTGTCTGCAGTGATGGACACATACACACAGGACGTGGGTAAAAAAGGGCATTGAGAGGCAGAGGGGGGAGCAGAGCCTGAAAGAACGGCATTGTGGAGCAGCTTCCATCTTCAAGACAGATTTAAGGATGGGAGGGCGGAACCGAGCACATTTGTTTTATTGGAAATACATTTTACAACCCAAAATAAAGAGACACTTTGTTACAGGAATGATCCATAAAACTGCTGAAACACAATCTGGTTATTAATATACTACAGTGCATCTCAAAAAAATGTAAAAGTTACAAATGTGAACCTCATATATTATATAGATGTATTACACACAGTGATCTATTTTAAACGTTTATAAAATTATATTAGAATATTAGAATTAGAATATTAGAATATTAGAAAAATTAGAATATTATATAAGACCAATTTTGTACTTTCTGCAGTGTAGGCAGTGTGCCAAGTCTGGAAAATTAAATCCACATCTCCATAAAAGTTGTCAGCACTTGATAAAACACAAAGGACCAACACCAGCACTGATCACTGATCATCAGTACCAATTGGTCTTAAACAATATTCAAATTTTCAGATTTTTGGGTTTTCATTGGCTGTAAACTATAGAAAAATCGATCAATCTGTGTGTAATACATCTATATAATATATTAGGTTTCGCATTTTGAACAGAACTACTGAAAAAAATAAACTTTTCAATTATATACATTTGTTTTTTAGATGCCACTAGGTTTAGTATTCCAGTAGCAGGGCTGTATGATCCAGACAAGCTGCTTTTTTTATTTTCTCATCTTCTCAATGACTTTATTACTGCAGTTCTTCACCTGTCAGACCTCAAATCCATCTCTTTACTGCTGAAACGGAAACTAGGTTGTCTAATGTAGAACTGAGCTAAAGGCTAAAGCTGTTTCCATGTGGGTCAGCCAGACGTGACTCTTCCTGAACCATTTTCTTCCAGTTTCTCACCGCTCTCTGGCTTCATCTACTTTTAATAGTTTCAGAGTTCTCTGTTTTATCTGTATCTTTTTCTAGTTATTATGATGAAAGTGTAAATATGCTGTGTGTAAGAGTGTGAATGCTGCATCTGTTTCAGTACTGCTTTACTACAGACAAAGGCTTAGGAAAATTACATAAAAAAAAAATCAATTTCCAGTTTTTCAGTTTATATTTTCTATTGCTAAATACCAGCTATAAGCTGTTAACCAACGATTTCCTTGTTAAAAAATAAGCACCTCTTTTTTTTTTTAAAACAATTTATTTTTTTTACAAAATACTTTATTTTATTATTATTTTTATATGCTTCTTTTTACAATACTTAATTACTTTTTCAGTTTTAAGTTTATATGTTCTCCTTAAAGGCATTTTTTACAGTTTCAGAGTGTCTGACCTCTGACCTCTCTACTACCATGGAAATGAAATTATAAAATTTTATTAATATCAATATATTGTGTCAGTCTCTCTCACCTGTTCATGTACTGTTTGTCCATGTTGGGTCTGTCTACTATGTGGTGTGTGATGGTTTCATCCTCAGCATCATACGTGCTTCCGATACAGAGAGACTTATCCCAGGAAACCTGCGCACCAAAACACCTGCCAACACATTCAGACATAACTTTAATCAAACAAACCTTATTTAAATCACACTTCATTATGATGATACATTTTATATAATAGCATTTCAGAATGCAATCCTGTATCTGTTTCTCTGCATACTTTATGCCTACATTCAAACTACCAAGATGAAGTGACTCAAATCTGACTTTTTTGCTCAATGTGGATCAGATCTGATTTTTTCATGGCTGTGTGAACGTGTCAAATTCGTTTTTTTTTTTTTTTGTGCAGCTATAGCTGAAAAAAAACAGCAAAAGCAAACCACCTGGTCTTTTTTCTCCTCCTCGATCTGAGCCTCAGTACTTCAGACCAGCTGGTTACTGTTTCTCCACTCCAGCAAAAGATGATCCACATATGAGCTGCTAACTCATCCATTTCCCTTTATAAAGCTAAGAGTCGTCTCTCAAATATGAGTTTTTTTGTTTTTGGTGAAGGAGACGTTTATACAAGTATTAATGTGCGCTTGCGAGGCGTTTTCAGGGACAGATTTGTTAAAAATTAGTTTTAAGTTTCTCATTATTTTATATTTTCTTTTACTTGTACCATTATAATTTTGAAAATGTGGTAGAATATTGGTTTTGTCTTTCGAATATCTCTAAACTATCAACTTTGCAGGAGAATGGAAGAAAAATTCAGTTCAGTTTGTAGCATTTTGAGCTATTGTTTCATTGATACAGTCTAAATAACAATTAAACAGCATCCTGTGATCACTGATGAACTAGAGGATGATTAACACTGTAAACTGTGGAGTAACAGATTCAGAGCTTCTGTCTCTGACTTTACTTTATCTACAAGGTGTAGGAGCAGCTGTAGGTAGGAGTGTGTAATATAGAGTTGAGGACAGTGAGCGATGATTAAACACAGTGTTTAAGAACTCCAGCAGCACTGCTGGTCTGATCGCCTCACTAAAATAATGAAATAGCTGCATTAAAGAACAGAACAGGGTGAAGGAGGAGGATAATAATAATAGAGTATGCAGAAAACTATAGTCTAAAATTATAGAACTATAATTATTCCTATACAATTACACCACCCCCCACCTCAGAATGAAGGCCAGTGACTCTCTGGGCACTTCTCTGTTGAGAAAGAACTTCAGGCCTTCAAAAAGCTTCTTCTGTTTGTCCTGCTCGTGCTGAGCCTTCACCCTCGCCTCCATCTTCTCCATATCCTCCTGAGAACACGGGTGGAGGTGAGAAAAAGAGAGAATTAAACACAGAAACCAGTGAAAGAGAGCAAGAGACTGTAATAAATAGCCATTGGTTAGCTCAGAGCCTTTATGCTGTCGTAATGGGGTAATCATGGTGACCTGGTCCCCGGTGCGACACCTGTGTAAGTGAAGGTGTGAAATTGAGGCGCGTCTGTGAGCAATCAACACCTGTGTTGTGCGCTCGCTCAAAACACAACTCTAACCCAGCATTTCTGAGAGTACTGGGGTGACCTCAGTTTATTGGGGTTGCTTAATTTCTAAAGCATTCCTGCACTAAACCTAAAAGAACACAGATTAAGTGGTACGAGTAAAAGATGAGCAGAGAATGAGCAGATATGTGGTAAAGTGAAATCTGTAAAGGTGTGTGTTAATTAAGAGTAACAGTCACAGCTCACTATCGCTAAGAGAACCTCATGGGATCAGGACTTATCATATTGTAGCACTCACAGACTTAGGGTATTCAGAAAGTGATAGACATGGGCCCAATTACACAAAGAGATGTTGCAGTTTTTTGTAGCATTATACTAGGGGTAGATGATATTGCCCTAAAGTAATATCACGATATTTCATTGTATTTTCGCGATAACAATACTCTTGGCGATAAAAGAAAGAAAAACTGAAATAATTAAAAATATATTTCAAGAATACACTACCGCAACAAAATTTAAATTTATTGTATTATTGCATACAATATGATATGTCACACCCCTAACTGAGATATTAAAAAATACAAGAATTTGATCAGATTGATATAAGAAATCCACAGTCCAGAATGTCATGATACTAATAATATTTATTATGCACTTCAAATATCTCTATATATCCAGGATTAAAGTAAAATCAATGATACTGAACAGATATAATCTGTCTCTAGTAGATATAAAATCCCCCCCCCAATTGTAAAAGATGTAAGTGTATAATTGGGTTCGGATGGGGGGGGGGGGGGGGGTTAGAAATGACAAATAAAAACTGACATTTACTATAGATGAATAAAATTAAACACGTAAAAAAGGAAAAATTGATACATAAAACATAAGGAATTTTTATCTTATGAAGAAAAAAAATAATTAGATCAATAAAATAATACAACTATTTAAAATGAATAAAAAATAATTTATATAAAATAAAAACAAACAAACAAAAAAAAAAGTTTCAGTTTCAGTTTCAAATCAGTAAAACAGCTCACCAAAACCTCAACCTGTCCAAATATTGGACAATAATTGATTAACTTTACAGGCCCTCACTCATTTTCATTTATTTAACTAAACTGAGTTTTATATTCTTATATTATTATATTATTATATTCAGCCTCGCGCTGAATTCAGCTCCGCCCTGCCGGAGAGAGCGCCCGCGCGCGCGCCAGAGAGAGAGAGACAGAGAGAGCGCAGCGCAGCTCGGCGAATTTTGCTTACCCTAGACTATATATAGTATTAAAATTAAACCCCTTAAAATCAAGAGGGCTTCGCGACCCATCGTGGATCTTTGGCGACCCATAGGTTGGGTCGCGACCCATAGGTTGGGAACCACTGGGTTATACGATACGATATTTCATATACTACCATATACTACCATATACTCCGGGGGGTATTATTTGTAAGGCTATTTAGGTAGTCAACAAACAAATATAGCATATAACATAAACTTGGGTAACAATTTAATTATTATATAATCATTTTTTTGGAGTTTGCTAGGGGTCAAACTGACTCCAAATATAATACATGTTACTATCGTTGATAACATATAATATTTTTAATTCTAAATGTTCTATATAACAAAAATATTTACTCATATATAATATAAAGCCATAAAAATACCAACAAGAAGCCTATTTTCAGTTTCAGGTAAATCAATGAGTTTTTATAGCGACATGCATCTCCATTGTCGCATAACATGCATTCTGGTTGTATGGGGGGGGGGGGGGGGGGGTTTATAAAAGCTATTTTATAAAAGCTAGGTAGTCAACAAACAAATATGGCATGTGACGTAAACTTTGGTAACAAAATAATTATCATATAATCATTTTTTGTAAGTTAAAATAAAAAATAAATAAAATAATTAATTAAAAAATGAATGAACACATTTACCAAGTGTTTGTAAATGCATTAATGAGATTACAGATTAAATGCCAGCCCACTCTATGACTGAGAATGTATGCACATATGCTGTTAAAAGAACATGTTTTAGTAAAAATAATAAAAAAAAAAAAAAAAAAAAACACATGAACTTTTTTGTTGCCATATAGAAACGTTTTTAAAATAAGTATAATTTTCTCACCCCTTCTACAGGGAAGTAGTCCATCTCCGCTTCCTCCTCTTCCGCTGAAGAGACGACACGGGCAAGACTGGCACTCAACGCAGACAATTTCTACAACACGACATTTTAAAATGATTATTATATATCAAACATAATCAGCAAATCACAATCATCTAAAATCACAACAGAAGGAAAATTATTATTATTATTATTTTTTTTTTTTTACCTCCAAATAGCTTTCAGAATCCATGGCGTAGTCTTCTTCAAACTCAGCTTTCAGCTCAGTCTCTCCCTTCACATCCAACTAAAATCAAAAAAGAGGAAACATATATGAAATAATTGTAGCTAAACAGCTAGAGCAAGTCATCAAAAATAAACAGATAATGTTAATTTTAATAATAATTCAACTAAACCAAATTAATGAATTAAATAATAAACAAAAATAACAGTAATAAAGCACTGATGGTAGAAATTCAACAGCATCAATACAAAAAAACTATATTCATCTACTGTTGCTTTGGATAACACTGTTGACTAAAAAATGCACTTATTATAAAATGTATTCAAATTATTTATAAAAAAAATAGTACTTAAATAATTAATATTTTGTTGAGATGTAAACAGCAAACTGAAAACAAAAGAAGAAGAAAAAAAACTTTTGCACTTATTTTAGTCGAATTCAACATTTTGAATAATCTAAAAGTTAATACATTTGCAAATATATCAAATCTACTGTATTTTAATTCTAAAACCAGGTGCAGAAAGTGTGTGTGCGTCTCTCACCTTGGGCGGGTACAGAAGGTTGAGGGTCTGGTAGAGCCGGAAGTTGACAAAGCCGAGCAGTGTGGTGTAGAACTCTGTGAAAGTGGCCATAACTCTGTAATCCACGTCTGTGGGGTGCTGAAAAGAACAAAATACACTTAGCAGTGAAAAAACTGTTAAGATCTTTGTTTGTTCTCAAATATTTAAGGTTGTTTTCACAACCGAAAGTCTAGACCAGAGTCTGAACCAAAGTATGTGTGTTTGTTACATTGTGTAGTATTTAATTAGTACAGTTCGTTTCAGTTTCACACTGCAATTCAGTTTTTAAGAGTTTTAAGAAATATCAGCATTAGATTGGCAAAATTTAATTACTAATATATTTAGATTAGTATGTCAATCCCTTAAAAAAAATAAATCATTATTATCGTGCATCATGCTAGTTCCCTGTATTATTGTGAGGGATCAGTAATAATAGAGTATTGTGGTTTAGGTCTGACAGATGATCGCTTTTCTGTGCATGCTAGGGGTGAGCCATATCGTACACAATAATTTTGCCAACATTTCTGAATAACGTAACTTTTTTGCTGTTTTTTGTATATTTGGAGTGCATTATATTAGTATCAGAACATTCTGGATCATTGACTTTTGTTACAAATCTGATAAAATTCTTGTATTTTTTAATATCTCAGTTAGGGGTGTGTCATATCATATATGCAGCAACAAAATTTAATTTTCATTTTGTTGCAGTAGTGCATTCTTTAAACTATTTTTTTTTATCAGTTTCATTATCGTGTAAATACCATGAAATATCATGATATTAATTTAGGACCATATCGTCCACCCCAGTGCACGCTCTCTGTTGTTTTTACTCTGCGTTTATGCACGTTTCATGCAAAGTATCAAAGATAGGCACTGATTTATTTATTTATTTATTTTTTACTTTTCTGTACTCGGTACCACAGAGACATTTCAGTTGGTGCCTATTTGGTATTGAATTTGATACCCAGCCCTACACACACCTGCTGTTTTTTTTAACCTAACTACAAAGTCAAAAAGTCCAGACCAATCAAGATATTTGTGAAAGCATCTTATCTTATCTGTTATGTTTAATGGCCAGCTAAACTAAAGAACTAAACTTGAGATTTGCATCTAAACAAAGGACATTATAGCCAAACTAATAAAACTCTCCCTGATCTGTATTTATTACATGATTAGATCAGATTAAATATGTTTTTCATTCCACTATCTGAGCTGACAGCTGCTGATACTGACCAGATAAAGACGAGCCAGCTCTGTCCTTCAGACAGCTCAGCCAGCTATAGTTCATGTAAAGGTGAAGGCGAAGATGATCCTCTGCCAGTCTGCTTAGATTTGGCTCAGTTAAATTTAATTTAACTGTTATTAATGTTAAATTCCAGCTCATGCTCATCACGTTACTGAGTGCAAACCTGCTCATCTCCACTTTCAGTGGAACTCTATTCATAAATGATAGGACAGCAGTAAATGACCCCCAGCCCAAACAGTGTGAGGTAGAGATGTGCACGTGCACTTAGGGGTGGGCGATATGATATCATTTAAAATGATATCACGATATTTCATGGCATTTTCACGATAACGATACTTTTGGCGATATGACAAAACACTGAATTAGAAAAATTATTTTGAATTTTATCATTGCCTGCAATATGATATGGCTAACTGATATTTTTAAAAAAAGAATTTTATCAGATTTGTAACAAAAGTCAATGATCCAGAATGTCATGATACTAATAATAATGCACTCCAAATATCTCCATATATCCAGGATTAAAGTAAAAATAAATGATACTGGACAGATAGATACTGGTAGATATATAAAAGGAAATGAGAACATGAATTTTTCTTTTGCTAAAAACGGCAAAAAAGTAGAACCCTGATGTGATAATTAGGGGTGGGTAATATGGCACAATATTTCAGGGTATAATATCGTTCACGATATTCAAAATTATTGGCGATATTATCATGTATGATATGATATGGCATACCCCTCCGTGCACTTATGGCATTTATGATGACCGTAATCTTTATCAATAGACCTTTAAAAAGAACAGGATGGCCACATCAAAGACATAACAAAGCAAACACTAGTCTTTATTATTTATTTTCAACTAAAATTTTTATTTTCTCTAAATTTTAGCCCTACTATAACAATCATGTTTTCATTCCCTCCTTCTTTCTCTCATTTTTTTCCTCCTATTTTTCTACAAAATATATGTTTTTACTTATTTTTATAATAATGTATATACTATACATTAAGTTATTTTTATAAAAAATTCTCCAAACCATCACTGATTGGTGGAAACTTCACACTAGAACTCAAGCAGTTTGGACTGTGTGTCTCTCCACTCTTCCTCCAGACTCTGCTCCCTTGATTTACAAATGAAATGTAAAATTTACTGATGATCAGTGATGGTTTGGAGAGACATGTCATCTGCTGGTGTTGATCCACTGTGTTTTATTATCAAGTCTAAAGTCAGTGCAGTTTTGTTTTCCTACAAAATCTTACAGCACTTCATGCTTCCCTCTGCTGACTTTAACTTTTATGGAGATGCAGATTTTATTTTCCAGCAGGACTTGGCACACTGCCCACACTGACAAAAGTACCCATTGGCCTTATATTATATTCAAATTTTCTGAGATAATGATTTTTGGATTTTCATTGGCTGCAAGCCAATTAAAATAGATCACTCTGTGTGTAATACATCTATATAATATATGAGTTTCACATTTCGAGTTGAATTACTGAAAGAACTGAAGTAACTTTTCTTTTCCAGTTTTTGAGATGTACTAGCAAATGTACTTTTCTCAGCCAGGATACAAATATGCTACATAATGAAAAAGACTTATTTAAGGCCAATCTTAATATTTGTTTGCTTTGAGGAATTGGACTGTGATAATTATTAATTAATAATTATTAATTAATTAATGCTGAACATTTATCACAGACCTACTGTACATAAATATATGACGTTATTATATAAGCAAATAACCTGCACTAAAACCACAAACCAATAATACATCCCTTATAATAAATCCCTTATTATTACCTCTCAATACTTACATCATGAGCAAACTGATACGGCACCAGCCATGTGATGGTCTGTCCCAGCACTTCTGCCTGGTAATAAATTCCCTTGATGGACAGAAACACCTGTTGAAAGAAGATAATAAGAAAATAATCTGTTATTCTGCTGTTTTGTTATTCTTAGGGGTGTGCCATTTCGTATCATACGCAATAATGAACAGCAAACATTTTTTTTTATATTGTGAACGATATTACACCCTGAAATACTGTGCCATATCACCCACCCCTAATTATGACATCAGGGTTCTACTTTTTGACCGTTTTTAGCAAAAGAAAAATTCACACTGTTCTCATTTCCCATTCTATATCTACTAGAGACAGCTTATATCTGTCCAGTACCATTTATTTTACTTTAATCCTGGATATATGGAGATATATGGAGTGCATTATTAGTATCATGACATTCTGGATCATTGACTTCTGTTACAAATCTGATTTTTTTTTTTTTATATCTCAGTTTGGGGTGTACCATATCATATCATATGCAATAATAAAATTTAATTTTCATTTTATTGCAGTTGTGTATTCTTAAAATATATATTTTTAATTCAGTGTTTTGTCATATCGCCAAGAGTATCGTTTACACAATCATACTATGAAATATCGTGATATTATTTAGAATATTGCTATTAGACAGGGCTGAAACAACTTAATGTAAACCATCAGTTTTAATGAAACTATCTTAACTAAGAAGCAGACGCAATAAAAAAAAAAAGAAGAATCAATAAATTAGCTTAGCTTAGTTTTATAAAAACAATCGGAATCAGAGTGTGTCAAAATGCTGCACACATTTTCCACTTTATTCAAAAAGATCTTATTTTAAAAACGTGAGTCGACAGAGCTCTAGTTACAAATTGTAGAGATTAAATCTGCCTTAAATATTTACAAATGTATTGGGGCACCGAGTGGTCCAGCGAGATAAGCGCTGTCACTATGATTGGGAGGTCGCTGGTTCAAATCCTGTTCATGCTGCTTGTTGGGCTACCGGAGCTCTGAGACAGCACAGTTGGTCTTGTACTCTCTGGGTGGGTACAGTAGATGGTGCTCTTTCTTCACATCACTCCAAAGGGTGATGTGGATCAGCACAAGGCTGCATCTGTGAGCTGATGTATCAGAACTGAGTGTCTGCGCTTTCCTCCGTGTGCGCTGTGATGCTACTCAGTAATGCTGCATCAGAAGCAGTTCAAAAAAGAGATGGAGTCTGGTATACAGGTAGTCAGCTGACCTCATTCTTTCAGCACATACTGTTGCTCAACCCAGACCTGACCAACTGCAGCATCAACCACACATCATTTACTTACTTTAATCCAGGTGGAGACTTTTTTTTGGTCAGGCAGTGTAATTTTGGTGCAATGGTTAGTATGTGTGCAGTGCGTGGAGTGCGTCACAGTGTGTGTGTGTGTGTGTGCATGTTTCACAAAAGGGCCGAGGATCTGGGTCTGTTACCTTCTTGAGTGAGCGAGAGGTGACGATATAATTCATCCACTCCACACTGAGTCTACGGCACAGCTGGATGGTCTGAACGTGGCATTTTCCCGTTCGGGCAAACGTGGAGAAGAGGAAACACATGGACAGAGCATCATCCACATCACGGAGAGCATCGATAAACGTGGGATACCTGTAAAAAAATAATAAAATAAAATAAAAAGATGAATCGGTTCATCAATGTTTTTTTTTATGAACGTACAAATACTGTTCTCTACAGGGACTAGATAAGCTGTGTGTGTGTGTATTTCATGCAGAAACATCCTGCATCATGCAGCTCAACTCAACTGCAGGACTGTGGTTCTCCAGAACCTGAGATGCAGCTTAAACAAAAGGCAAGAGCGCCCTCTACTGTTTCAGGAAGGTACTGCGAATCCCCTCACCTCTCCTTTACGATGTGGTCCAGTTTGTATGCAGGTTTATTGTCTCTCAGTCTCTCCACTCCCCCCCACTCAGCTTTACCATACGCCTTCCTCAGCTTTCTCACAAAAATCTGCAGAAGAAAACACACAAAAAACATGAGTATAAACCAGCTCAGTAAAAAAGCATGGTAATGCTTGTTTTAAAATAAAAAATCACCTTAACTTGGACAAAAATGGAGATCACTAGTAATGCTTATAGATAAATATAATTAAATATTGTTATTAGTGCAATTTTGTGCCGACTGACCCAGACACACGTACCTTATACTCTCTGAACTTGCCCACGATAGGCTCGTGCAGCAGGAAGCGGATGTCTTTCAGCAGGTAGAAGGTCCTCTGGGCCGTGGAGCCCTTATTCACCTTCTTCTTGTGTTTGGGTTCATGTGGGTAAACTCCTTTCAATATACACAGCCGTCTAAAACAAGAGACCACAGAGAATTATTTTTACAATGTAAATTTAATATTAACGATATTAAAGCTAAACAACAAGGAACACAATTGAAATTAATTTAAGTACAAAAGACAAAAATGTGGACACCTTCTTATTCAGCGTTTTTCTTAATTTGAATTTATTTTCTACAATGTAAATTAATATTAAAGACATGAAAACAATTAAGAGACACATATGAAATTATATAGTAATTATATAGTGAGATGGTGATTTGAGGTGATTTAATCGGGATGAGCTGGGGCTTCACAGCATGAAGGAAAAGCAGCAGCTATTGTTCAGCACCTCCAGAAACTTAAACGAATGTAAAGTATAAAACATAATTCATAATTCTGCATGTGTTCCTGTATAGCTTTAATATAGCTTTTAATATTACATTTAAAAATGCAAAAAAAATGCAAAAAGAAAAAATAAGAATAAGAAGAGATGTCGACAAACTGGTACAAATATATACATATATGAATCACATTCAAAACAGTTAATAATGTCTTATAATACTTTGTTTGTGCAATAGTGTTATTAGTATATCTGAGGTTCTAAAAAATATTTGTTCAATTTTATGTTTTTATTTTATGTTTAAAAACATGAAAGAAAACAGTAGACTATAACAATCAGTGGTATTTTATCCTTTATCTTTTATAGTCACACAGGGATACTGTTTTTAACATATCAACAAAGGAATATGCCTGTGAGTAAACATATAAAAATTACATTTAATCAAAAAAAATGAGGAAATGAGGAAGCACATTGTTATTAGTTCATCAAAGTTCTACCTACAGGTTATTTAATCACTTTGAACCAATCAGAACAATGAAGAAGGCAATATATATATATATATATATATATATATATATATATATATATATATATATATATATATATATATATATATATATATATATATATCAGTGTTTAATAAAATCACATTAAAACATAATCAGCTGGATTAAATCAGTTGGTACTAGGTATTATGCTTGTCCAGTACTCACCTGAAATCAGCCAGGCTCAGGCAGAGCTTCTTGCGAGCTTTATTTCTGCTGATGTAGTTGGTGGCTGACCCACTTTCATACTGCAAACAGAGAGAAACAGGTTATAAACCCTTAATATTCATCCACTGGACAGAAAGACTGACAGGATAAATCAACATTATGAGAGCATAAAGTCACAACCCAATACTTAACAGTTCTAGCAAAAGCTTCACATGCAAACGTACAGCTGCCATACTATTTTACTGCATGATACCAACGGTGTTTAAATGTGCAATTTAATTACAGTCCTACAAATGTAATGTTCAAATTGAAAGAGCTGAAAATTAAATAGCTTAGAACTTGAGGAAGTACTAGCAGATATAAAGCAGGACAGAGGTTTAAAATGTACTGACATCATCAAACCTATAATGCATTATATTAATATCAATACTGTATTTCCAGATGTGCACAATGTTTAGATAATATTAAGATATTCTGAACTTTCTGATGCTGAATGCATCAATAGAAATGTTCTAAAATTACTTCTTTTTTTCCAAGAAATTCTAGTACAATATAAAGAGCAACTGTCAATTCACATTGTCAAAAAACTAAGAAATATTGCATTTGATTTTTAGTTTTTTCATCTGTAACTAACAAAAAGTAAATCATTACAGCAATAGCACAACATGTAGAAAACATCTAGAGAATTAAAAAAAGCACTGCTATGAAAATGAGACATATATAAATATCATTTAGAAATCTGCATGTTTTCAGGAGTTTAACCCATATTCAAAAATATGGTGAATCACATTCGCATTTCATTTTTTTATCTCTAATGCACTAAAATAAAATTGCTCTGCGACTTCACAAATTTTATTCAGTGAGAGTTATAGAGTCAGAGAAAGGAAGAGTAAGAGTCAGAGAGAGTTAGAGAGATGTACAATGAGTCAGTGAGAGAGAGGAAGAGAGACTGACAACCAGAGAAAGAGTCAGAAAGAGAGAGAGATTAAGAGAGAAGTAGAAAACTAGAGAGAGAGTAATAGAGTCGGAGACACAGAGACAGCCAGAAAGAGACAGACAGTCAGAGAGAATAAGACAGTAAGAGAGGTACACAGAGCGAGAGAGGTAGAGAGAGGGGTAGAGAGTCAGAGAAAAAGAGATGTAGAGAGAGAAGTACAGAGTCAGTAAAAGAGAGGAAAAGAGTGAGAAAGAAACAGTCAGAAAGAGTTATAGAGTCAGAGAAAGTCAGAAACAGAAAGAGAGACTTTAAGAGAGAGGCAGAGAGAGCAATACAGACAGACGGAAGAAAGAGGTGGTCAGAGAGAGAGAGAGAGTCAATGAGAGGTAGAGAGTCAGTGAAATAGGTGGAGAGAAAGAGTCATAACGAGAGGTAGAGAGAGAGAGTCAAAGAGACAGGTAGAGAGCTAGAGGGAGAAATAGTATCTGATTTCAACTCTGTTCATATTCTGTGGAAAGGCGTTCCACTAAGTCATGCATAATCTTTCAGTAACTGCTGTTATAGTGTATGACCCACATGTTACAGTATATTACATATTTTTGCACCTTATTCTCACCAAGCACTTTTACTGTACCGTATCGGTAATAAAGTGTTATGTCTGCTAAATGTTTCATGTCTGCTGTATTTATTGTGGTGTTTTAGCTCTATGTTGTACTTTGTTGTTTAGATTGTATTGTTGTTCTATGTTGCACCATGTCTCCAGAGGAACGAGGGTTAATTTAATTGCACTGTGTACATGTACTTAGATGGAATGACGATAAAAGCACCTTAACTTAACTTAGCACCATAACATATTCTTGAAGTAAAGTCTTAAAGTGATCTATAAACCCGTTAAAAATAAATTGTAGTATGCAATTTGTTGTGTTCAGTTTCTGTTAAGGTAGGTCAGGTATTTTTGTGAGCACAGCTCGTGCTCACCATGCAGTCACAGGTAACGTTAGCTGCTGTTATTAGCCTGAAAGCTAACTGTGTTGTTCTGGATATAATTCAATAACAATTTAAGCAGTGTTGATATAGATAAATCTATACAGCAGTCAGTAATCATAGTTCAGCAGCATTAAACAGTTATACAGACTGTCAGTGAGTTTATTAGTTAGTGTTTCAGTAGCTGTTAGTGATCAGGGGAGTTTAAAGGCCCGGGCTGCTGATTTCTCCTCACCTTCTTCTTCTGTAATCCTCCCATGGCGGACTGGAGGTGAGCTGCAGCGCGTTACGGCTGGATATTGGTGTTAAACCGCTGTAATTCCCTGATATTCTGGGTTATTCTGCGTTATTGTTGTTATTCTGGGTTCAGCGCTGCTGCTACAGATCCTGCGCTCCGCTCCACACGTGCGCGGCTGCGTGGCGTCACTCAGCGGAGACCACAGGACCCCGGCATCTGACTGAGCGCCCGAACACGCGCCTGATCAAAAATCACATTTATTTACATTCCGACTCCTATCCTTTTTTTCTCTTTTCGTTTTTTCTTGTACTTTTTCTTTTGTTTTCTCGCCTTCTTTCTTTTGTTTTCCCTATACATTTTCTTTTTCTTGCTTCATTTTCATCATCTATTTTTCATCTTTGTATTAATCTTTTTCTTTCTTTCACTCTTTTTGTCATATTGTTATGTAACTTTTATGTAATCCTGATTTTTGGATTTTGGAAAACAACAACAAAAAAAAAAACAGAAATATGGTACAAAATTTTAACAAAGTATTTTAACATAAATCTATACATTGTTTTAAAAAGAGGGGGTGATATTTAGCAAGTAATTAATTGTTGAACAGCTTACAGCTAGTAAGTAGCAATCAAAATAAACTGAGCTTTGGAAATAAATAAAAAAAAAGTCAAACACTTTCATCATAATAATTTGAAAAAGAAACTGGAAGAAACTGGTACAGGAAGACGTCTGGCTGACCCACATGGAAACAGCTTTAGCCTTTAGCTCAGCTTAACATTAGATTAAGTCTCCGTTTTAGCAGTTTAAAGAGGAATTAGAAGTCTGACGGGTGAAAAACGGCAGTAATTCAATGACAGGGGTGGGCCCTCTGTTTACCTGTACTGTACCTGTGTTTATTTTTGGGCGCTGATATTCTAAAGCCCTGTAGTGCTGCCTGTCTAATTTCTTAGTTGGCCAGGTCAAAGTTTGTCAGTCTTTTAGAGCACTGTCTGGGGGTTAGAACACAGACAGTGGTAGAGTCTTCTATAAGAGTTTATTTTCGTTTTCTTTTAAATAATATGCTTGTGTGTGTGTTGTGTTGACCATGGCACAGTTGTTTCCTGTGTATGAAATTAATACCCAACACGGATGTGCAGAAAAACCACATAATAAGATAAGATGTTTCCAGAGAGTTGGAGAAAGACAGAGAAAGAGAGAGAGAGACCTAGAGAGAGAGAGTCATAGAGAGAAGTATGGAGGGAGATAGAGAGACAGAGGTAGGGCAAAGAGAGGTAGAGAGAGATTGAGTCAGAGAGAGAGGTAGAAAGAGAAAGAGTCAGAAAGAGAGAGTTAGGGCGAATGAGAGAGAGTAAGAAATTGATAAAAGAGGGAGATAGTCAGAGGCAGAGGTGAGGCGAAAGAGATATAGAGCGAGAGAGAGACAGACAGAGGTAGAGCGAATGAGAGGTAGAGAGAGAGTCATAGAGAGAGGTAGAGAGTGAAAGAGTCAGGAAAAGAGAGAGAAAAAGAGAAGGTGGGAGTCAGAGATACAGTGGTAGAGTAAGTGAAAGGTAGAGAGAGAGGGAGAGAGAAAGTCAGAAAGAGGGAAAGATAGGGAAAAAAGAGTCAGAGGGGGAGAGTTCAAGAGAAAAGTATAGAGTGTGAGAGGTAGAGAGAGTGAAAGAGAGAGTCAGAGAGGTAGAGTGAGAAAAGAAAGAATGAGAGAATCAGAGAGACAGAGGTAGAGAGAGAGGGAGAAAGATAGTCAGAGAGAGAAGTGGAGTGAGTGAGAGGTAGAGAGAGACAGAAGTACAGAGAGAGAGGAAGAGTGAGAGAGAGAGCAGTAAAGTGTGCTGGAAGATAACAGAGACCAGTATCTGCTGGGGTCCCGTGTCTGTGGTCAGTATGGGACTGAAGGAGTTCTTCAGGGAGTTCTTCCTGGGTTTCTGGGACTATGAGACTCCAAAGATCATGGTAGTGAAGAACAGGACTCTGGGAGTCATTTACAGAATTGTACAGTTTCTGGTCATCACATATTTCATATGGTGAGTATCTGCATGCCTGCAAAAATTAATAGTTTACAAGCTCTTGTTATCTATTATAATTTCTAACTTTAATTTATGTGTAGCTGTATTATGCTGTATTAAGGTTATTAATGGCAAAGAGATTGAGATATGAAAATGGAAATATCTTGATACTATGAACTGTATACAATTCTTTTTTTTTTTAATTCTGAAGCAATGAATAAAGCAATTGTAATTGCTTTATTGGAATTCTATTAATAATTTATGACTACTATTGACAAACAATTATGAAAGCATTTGGACCCAACAATACAAACTACCAGCTATAAACCTCTAAAATCTATAAAATATCTATAATAAGTTCCTAAAGAAATTGTATAGAGATTGCATTAAAAATACTAGACATCTTTTTTTTTTAAATTGCTTTATTTCTATTATTTATTTGAAACCTATTAACACATAAATGATGAAAGTATTGTGGCACAGAATGGTAGAAACTACCAACTTAAGGCTGATGAATTATCTATTATGATCTGTAACACTTTTTTTAATACTTATTAATTTAAAGTATTTTGTAAGATTGGCTCTAGTCCTACTTTAAATATATTCTGTTGGTAAATTCACATTACAAAATAACGACGAGTAGCAGAGCATGGCTTAGTTGAAGTATATTTATGTTGGAATCACAGCCCTGTTTTGTTGCTTGTGGCTCTCTATTGGGAGGAAGTGATAATTGGAGTGAATGTTTTGTTGTTTCCTGGTCAGATGTTTGTCTCGTCGACTTTGAGTCATAATTTTTGAGCTAACAAAGCATCTAGTTGCTGGTGCTCATGGTTTACAGCAGATCAGTGAAACATGGTGGTATAGGCTGCTGCTGGTTGGTTGGTCAGTCAGCCTGCAGATAAACAGAATCTCTGGTCTTTGTTTGTGATGGAACTGTATCCCGCATTATTATTGATGACGCAGGTGACGTCACTGCTGACAGGAGGAGTTCTTCAGTGAACAATAACATCAAGATGCTACACCAAATAATATGCCTAAAGCAACTTTGGCATTTTAGAGCCTTTTAAAAAAGAGCTTTAAAAAAAAAATAATAATAAGATTTTACAACACCCCAGCTGGCATTTAAACTTTGAATAAACGTTAAATCAATATTGATCATCGCTGATGTTATGGTTGAATCAACATTGAATCAACGCTGATATAGCAACGTTGTTTCAACGTGTTCAACCAAAATTAGAAAATCCTACGCTTAACAGAGAGTTAACAATAAACTTACATCACTGCAGTTAATCTGAGTATAAAGAAAGTTACAAAAAAATACAAAAAACAGTAAAACAAATAGAACATGAACATGATGTTAAATTAAAAAGGAGTTACTACATATAGAAGTAAAACACTTTTTCATTCCTCCAACCAACCGTTTTTAGAAATTATATGGTGATAAAATATAAAATGCTGATTCCAAGGGCAGAATGTTGTGGACATTATGTTGATTCAACGTTAAAATTTCAATGTTTGCACAAACATTTAACATTAAATGTTGATTCAACATTGTTTCAGCATTGAAACAACAACAGACTTTACTTTAGTCATTTTAACGTTGAAGTTCGGTTGTGCGCCAGCTGGGACAGGACAAAACAAAATTACAAAATAAAATCTCAGGATATGACATGACTGAGTAGTAACAAGGATAAGAAAGAGACAAGTCTAAATAATTACATGCACATGAGAAAATGTCCAAACTGTCCATAGTAGATTGAGCAGACATGAGATATATTAGTTGGGGATAAACTCAATAGTAAGTTTATGCCATGATTTAAAAGATGGAACAGCATCACTGATCCAAAAGTGTAGGATGTTCTTATTGGCAGCAAAGGTTAACAGATTAAAGAGTCTCTTATGGTTAATATTTACAGCTTTTTGTTTTTGATTGGCCAAATAAATTTAAATCCTATGTATCATATTTATATGAATTATACCCAGCTTATGATGGCGACTATGAACCTTAGACTTTAGAAAATCCACTGACTGCAAATAGAGTAAATAATAAAGATTTAGATAGGCCATGAAGGTAATTTGCTTATTGTCCAATTAATATTATGTTTTCTATGAAAAGGGGATGAATCTTATCCAATATATAATTATGGTCATAATGTCAAAATTACATCTTAATAAGTTGTTTTTTTTCATAATGTGAATTTGACAGTTGTTCTTGACTTTGTTTGAATGCATCTTGATGAGTGGACCAATAAAAATGCTCCAAAATGACTTTTAAACTTAGACTTTAACTATACGTTCTACTATAAAGCCACTTTAGAATTTCTTTTTCTCTAGAAAAATCTTTATTAATTTAGTTTTTAACATGCCCAATGGCAGGAAAAGTAGCTGCACTGACCTGTGGGACATGTGTGTTTGTTTGCATAGCCAGATGCTGTGCTTTAGCATCCACCAGGTATCATACAGCAACACCTCATCAACCATCTAGACACCCTTAACAGCCTCGCAGCATCTTAGAACATGCTTAGTAACACCTTAGCTACCAAATGATTTACCATAAAAACATATTAGCAAGCCGCTAGCAACCCCTTAACAACCATTACCAGTACTTCAACAACACCTCATGAACCACCTAGCCATTATTTAGATTTTTAATTCATGTCATCTTGCCACAAGATGCTGGCCATTGTTTAGCCTCACTCACAAGGTAACACCTCACAACTTATACAGTTGTATATACTAGTATGTTATACCCCCCAATTATGTTTAGATGTTAAAGACTTTGCCAACTAAATCATGATGACTGCTAAATGTAATGTCAAAATTTGGTTACAGAAATTAAAAAAACAATTATATTAAATCTGCAATAATCAGAGCCTTGTATTTGGTTCTGTAGTGTATAGTAAATGTATTATCATTACAATACTGAAAACAATAGGAATAAACATACGTTCTACTTATATTAGATAAAAAATGTAACGGTCATCTAAGGACAACCTCGATTGTAGCCTCATTTCGTCAGATAGCACCCAAACTTCCTCTAAGAGATCGCTGATGTATAAAAGTCTGGGCAGAGCTTTAAATAGGGCTTGAGACAGTGTTCAGAGCTGCTGTGATGGATGAAAGAAAGGGCTTCTGGGAGAGCAATTCACTGAACAAATTCAGTTACGGTGGAGATCTTCTGACAGCCATTAGTCTGAGAGTGAGTGAGATTGTATAACTTAGCTCGGACAGACACTAAAGCTTCTCAATCGCATCAGACTACCTGCCTGATATACTGTGTAGGCGCCCATCAAAGCAAGGCAAGGGCTTTAGCAACCAACACCTAATCAACCACTCAGCAACTTTGTAAAACCACCCAAGCAACTATGGGCTATTCCTAAACAACACCTGAAAAACCACTTTGCAACCTCCTAGCAAATCCATAGCAACTATCACCTATACTATAGCAACACCTTAGGGACCACCTAGCACCACCATAGCAACCATCCGCTATACACCTTTAGCAGCCACCTAGCAAACACTATATTAACCAATACCACAGCAAGACTTTAGCAACCACTTAGCATCACCTTAACAACCATTATATATCCTAAATCAACAGCTCATCCACCACCTAGCAAGATCAAAATCCTTAACAGCCTTAGTTTGATGTGGCTTGTTGTTTATATCTCTGAATTATGTTTTTATGTATGGTCAGGCCCAGTTTAATTCAGTGGTTTTCAAAAGTATTCACACCCCTTGATTTTTTCCACATTTTGTCACCCTAAAACCACAAACTTAAATATATTTTATTGCGATTTTTAATGACAGACAAACACAAAGTATTGCATAAGTGTGAAATAATACATGGTTTTCATTTTTCATTTTTTATAAAAAAAAATCTGAAAAGTGTGACATGCAAAAGTATTCAGCCCCCTTTACTCTAAAACCCCCAAATAAAATCCAGTGCAATCAATTGCTTGTCACTTAATTAGTTAGAGATAGAGTCCAGTGGACACCTGTCCTGTGGAGGCCTCGATGGTTTGTTAGCAAACACTAGCGAACAAATAGCATTACTAAGACCAAGGAACTCACCAGAAAGGTCAGAGATAAAGTTGTAGAGAAGCAGTTTAAAGCAGGTTCCACAATCCATCATCCAAAAATAGAAAAAATGTTTTACACCTTCAAACCTACCAAGACATGGCTGTCCACCCAAACTGACAGATCGAGCAAGGACAGCACTGGTCAGAGAAGGAGCCAAGAGGCCCATGGTCACTCTTGAGGAGCTGCAGAAATCCACAACTCAGGTGGGGGAATCTCTGTACAGGACAACTATCGTAAGTCCTGCGCTCCACAAATATGGCCTCTTTGGAAGAGTGTCAGGAAGAAAACCATGTGTATGAATACTTTTGCAAGCCACTGTACTTGGTTACCATTGCTCTAGTAGAAGTAGTAGTCTTCCTCTGCTGCCCCAGGCCATTATTCCTCCTCAACCAACCTTTCCTGTAATCATTAGTCATTCATGCATATTTTTCTGCCATTAACCAATCCCTGATTTGTCTGTTGGACAGTCAGATGGTTAAAAACGCCACTGTGTCTACTTTATACTACTTTAAGCCAATGTTTGATATTGGTGATCTTAGGCCTGCATGCAGCTGCTTGACAACAGAAACCCAATCCATGAAGCCTGTGATGAGCACTGTCTCCAGAGGCAGTCTAGAACCCGCTAATGAGGACAGATGATTTTAATATGTACTTCAGTACAAGACAGCCCCACTCTGTAAGCCTGTGTGGTCTACACTCTATGCAACAATGGATCCTCGACTCGCAGAAATAAGGTTATATATGGAACAATCTACAAAAGGTTTCTAGCAATGTGATTTTTGTCTGATTTAACAAGACAAAAGACGATTTTTGCATTGTCACGGTTCTATAACACAAACAGACCATTGAAGAACACATTAAGGCTAAGTTGTTGTTTCTAGATGCTTTTATTTCACATTAACACAGTTTGGACTGAACAAGTCAGTTTAATGTGGATCGGATTTGTTGGAAAAGTGGTTAATGTACCTGGTAACTACTAATTAGGAGTTGATGTTTGTTTATTCACAATAGCAAAGTTACACAGTCTACTGTACAGTATGTTCAAATCATTAATTATTTAATCATTTAAGGATGATTTTGTGATTTGTCTTTCCCTCTGTATAGGTATGTGTTTATCAGTCAGAAGGCATATCAAGACATTGAGACACGACCAGAGAGTTCAATCTACACTGAGATGAGAGGGGTCGGCATTCTGGGAGACAACGTACGGGACACCACAGAGTACGTCCGGCCATCAGAGGTGAGATACTGCCGGGACTAAACTGCAATATCAGTAGTAATTTCTCTATGAGATGAGGTTTATATGGAAAACAGTATTTTAGAAAATCAAATGTACACAGTTTCCCATACAAGAGTCCTGTGACAGCACAGTCAGTCCAGGAAAGTCTCAAAGCACAGTACAGGCATGTTTCAGGTATAGTACCAAGTCTCCACAGTCAGGTCTCAAGTCAAGTTTTTCTGAACTTGAGTCTCAAGTCAGTAAAGGCAAATCTCAAGTCAGTAGAGTAGTGACATGTTTCTAGTGGCAAATCAGTGGCAAATAATACATGCAGGCCTCAACTTGAGTCCTTAGTCAGTACAGACAAGTCCCAAGATCCTAATTCAGTACATCAAAGTCTTTAGTCAGTCCAGGCAAGTCTCAAGCCAAATCCTGAGTCAGTTCAGGCAAGTCTCAGGTCCTGAGCCAGGCAGGTCTTGTGATGCTACTCGGTAATACTGCATTAGCAGCAGTTCAGAAAGAGGTAGAGTCTGACTTTACATGTATCAGAAGAGGCATGTGCTAGTCTTCACCCTCCTTGTGTTGTGGCATCCTTAGTGAGGGGGGATATACAGCTGAATAGGGGGAATTGGATTAGATAAATTGAGAAAAACTGGAGAACAAATGATACTGCTGAATTGATTGATTGATTAAACATTGATTTTCATGTTTAATTTAAGATATTGAACAAAATTGTCCTATAAAGTTAAGGACTTCCACAGAAGACAACAGTGGTGAATGATTACAGAATCCTGTCCATGATAAAAAAAATCCATTACAACATAATCAGTTTGAACAGTATTGTAGAGACTCCAACAAAAGCAAGATATACTCTTTTTTATTAAGAATGAATAAGCAGGTGTCCCCCATACATTTGTTGGCTGCTTTCCAGTTGCTAGGGCATGGGTCTTGAGTAGGCCGTACAGGTAGATCTTACATCAATCCTGAGTCAGTCAGTACAGACAAGTTTCACCTAAAGTCTTAAGTAAATACAGGTAATTCTCAAGTTCAGTCCCAAGTCAGTACAAGCAAATATAGAGTCGCAAATCATAAATAAGTTTCACATCTTGGTCTAAAACCAAGTCCCAAGGCAGTACAGGTAGTTCTTAAGTCAAGTTATAAGTCAGTACAGGCAGGTCACCCTCCACAACCTCCAGCCCCTTTCTTACCATATGTGCCTGTGTTTAATTTCCAGGGTGGTGATGTTATCAGCACAATACTGAGGAGAGAAGTGACGTATAACCAGATACAGGGAACATGTGCTGAGGTAAGCCCACGCCTGCACACACACACTTACAAACACGTGTCACATTTGCCAGAAAGTGTTTTAAAAAATATATATTTTTTTTATTCAGCATTACAGTGTCCCCAGTGCCAACTGCACCACAGATGCTGACTGCGTTCAGGGCGAGATGGACTTTGATGGTCATGGTAAGGACAAGGGAGTAGCAGACTTGGGGAAAGTGTAATTGTTGACTTGCTCAGGTGAACAGCACTGAATGTACAGTAATGTTTGTGGTATAAGCATACAGTTTTTTTCTAACAGGTCAGAGAACAGGGAGGTGTGTACCATACTACAACCACACCTTTAAAACCTGCGAGATTAAAAGCTGGTGCCCCATAGAGGAGTTTGCAGCAGTGAGGTAAGATGCATGCTTGGTGGAAAGATGATTGTTGAAGGCTACACTGAGAAAACTTTAGTTCCATCCTGAGCAGCTTCTCTGTTTCTTTTAGGGAGCCCCCACTGGTCCAAGCCATCAATTTCACAGTCTACATAAAGAATTCCATCCACTTCCCCAAGTTTAAAGTCCTCAGGTGAGTCTGCTACCTTAGATTTC
The DNA here is from genome assembly GCF_023375975.1 of Astyanax mexicanus. Lineage (NCBI taxonomy): Eukaryota > Metazoa > Chordata > Actinopteri > Characiformes > Acestrorhamphidae > Astyanax > Astyanax mexicanus. Next base: position 31,278,368 of record NC_064429.1, read on the forward strand.
CAATGAAAAGGCTTCTGTTTGTACAGTGACTCAAATGACACTCAAATGAAAACTGACGTATGTAATCTAAAGTATATATATTTTTATTATTTAAGGGGGAACATCAAGCCGAGGAAGCCGAAGAAGCTTCTGAAATGTCATTATCACCCCGATACCAACCCCTACTGCCCTGTGTTCAGACTGGGATACATCGCTGAGCAGGCCAGAGAGAAGTTCAGCGAACTCTGCCAGACTGTGAGTCTTGAAAAATTGGAAAATTAATAGAACACTTCGTCTTTCAAACTCAGAGCCATAAATTGGCACACACTATCTGACCATTAGATAAAAAACATACTTTGTAGACCAGGGGTCAGCAATAGGCGCATGAAACATCTGGCTCGGGAGGTTGTTTGAACTATAGTAAACGATAATGGGAAAAAAAATATGTAAAATGCTTCTCTGGTGAGCTTTTGTTTACATCCCTCCCCTGTCTCGTGCTCTCTGTCGCGCTCGGCGTGACTTTAGTTCAAATTTTTCTTTGGCTCCCTATCTCCTTATAAGGGCCCGTTTTTCCCTGGCCTTGTCCATATTCACTAGCCGAGGCAGCGATAGTTTATTGAGCCGCAGCCCTGACGACACAGGTTTGATCCCACACGAGGAGCGGTGTGTTTATTTATTTTAATTTTTCCTGTCTTTTTGGCTTTCTTTTTGCTGCTTTGAACTCAGCTGTTCTGCAATTGGGTTCAACAACCCTCTGGGCTGGAGAGCTACTAGTCTGTAGCACTCTATCACATTCCACTTCATTTTCCAAAACAGGATTTTTTTTTTGTGGCCCGCCACGTAACGACTTGGAAAATATCTAGACCACGCCCAAACTTAATTGCCAACCCCTGTTGTAGATCCACCTTTTACCAAGAGACTGGATTTCAGGTCAAATTCCTTTCTCATTTTTATTGTATTGAAGTCACGAAAGGCAATACAGTTTTCTATAGTTATTCTATAATAAAGTTTTGACAGACAGTAGTTAAAGTAACAATCAGCAATAAATGTAAGAAACTGTGAAATGGCTACAGGAGTCCAATTTCCAAACACTGCTAAGGGTGATGGTAAATTACCTAGCTATGATAGCAACCTTACTGAAGCTCAGTTTCAAGCTCTCCCGTTTCCATGGCTACACCACACTGTTTTTCATGCTCTTTTCTATACCTGGCAACCCTGAGTATGGAAATGGGACTGGGGGAAAATACTGGCTGAAGCTCTGCTGTTAAGAGCTGGCAGTGATCTCATGATACACCCTGATCATGTTCTTGTAATTGTCCTTTAATTTAGCTTAATTTTGCATTAAGGTATACAAACAATCTGTTAGCTGTCACCATGTAAAGCCCCAGATATCTGATCAACAGCTGTTCTCTGGTCAGTAACTGATAAGTAAATAATTTCTATTTTTTAGGGTGGAGTGATTGGAGTGTTTATCAACTGGAAATGTGACTTTGATGTTGATCCATCTGAATGCATTCCCAGTTACTCCTTCAGGAGGCTGGACCTCAGAAAAAATCTGCCCAGCTCCGGGTATCATTACAGGTATGGCGGATTTTTACTATCTGTACCGAATTCAAATGTTTCTTCAGCATTTCTATTTCTGTCTCTATTTTGGACTACAATTATGGCTCAGTGTGATACATTCTCACTTAACTTAATTATTTGTTTATTTGTTATCCCATATATTCTTTCACACATATTGATTTAGGTTTGCCAAGTATTACTACAAGGATGGTTACGAGTACAGATCACTAATCAAAGCTTATGGGATTCGTCTGGATGTTATCGTACACGGACAGGTAAAATCTTATTAAAAATATAAAATTTCATAAAAATGTTTCTTGTCTTTTCTAGTATGGAAGCCCATTCCCACAACCTAAAATGATCAAAAGTATTTTTAATTATTATTAAGTAAACTGCTGTCTCATTATTTTGAGATACTATTTGATTATTTTGAGATGCTAAGTCATTATTTTGAGATAGCAAGTGTGTTTGCTTTTAGGAAAATAATGAGATAGCAGTTTATGTAACAATAAGAAAACAATGTGCTGGATTTTTTTATTTTAGGTGTCAGGAATGGGCTTTGTTCAGTTTTGTTGAGCTAATCAATATTATTTGTTGTTTTTTTAACAGGCAGGAAAATTTAGCCTCATTCCAACCATCATCAATACAGTCACAGCAATGACATCAGTGGGAATAGTAAGTATAGACATTTCAGAGGCTTTATTTTAACAATCTTTAGGGCGTGTCAGTTTGTCTTTGCTATCGTAATGACAGGAAAAGTATTTCTTCCTCGGCTTGAAAAGGCATGCACTAATTCTCTTAATTAATCAATGATGTGTTTTCAATATAAAAATCAGCATGTCCCTTGCTGTTCCCTTTAAGATCAAGATGTGCTCTCACTGAATTGCGGATTGCTATTTTAGAGGCGCAGTTACCTGGACATATCCAATGCTTTTCAGCAGAGGATTAATGTATTTCACTCATGAATTAGCAAACACTAGCAAAAGCAAAATGACAATGACCTTTTGTGTTGATGTAGAATAATGTTATTTTATTTTATATTCCATTGCCAAGATACTGTAGCAATACGCAAGAAATTTACCTGAACACACCTTAATTCCACAACACCACGTCCAGTAGTGTAGATATATTCACAAGCACTGTTGCTATTTAAATGGCTATAAGTATTGCGACGTGCCATGCGCAGGTTGTAAGATAGGACCCTATTAAATATTGTTAATTAATTATTTTATTAATTTTACTAATTTTAAAGCATGTATTTCATCTCATTCTTCTCAAACCTCTAAAAATGTAAAGAACAAGAGCAAGATTCTTAAATTCTTTGATAGTAACACTGCAGAAATGGAAAACCAATTTTTTTTTTTGCAGTACAGTAAAGAAATGTACGCTTGTTGAAGTGATGTTGAATTTTAGTATCTTTATTAACTGTTCTTTCTCTGTCCATCAGTGCTCAATAATCTGTGACTGGATCATGCTAACATTTATTGACAAGAACGAGGTCTACAGCGAGAGGAAGTTTGATGATGTGAGTAAAATCTATATAGGAAAAAAAACTACATAAAAATACTTGTGGACACCCGTTCAAGCTATTAGAACAGCCCCCGTTTATTTATTTATTTATCTATCTATCTATTTTTAATGATTTTGCTAATTCTATGCTAAAAAACAAAAAGTAACAGCAATGAGTTCCAGTAACAGGAGTGATTTTTTTAAATCATAAATATCAATTATTTGAACATGCAGCCATACCTCTCTTTAAAATAAAGACGTTTTTGAGAGGAAATGAAAGGAATTAGTTGAGTTGCTTTTAAACATGCTTTTTAAATGTCACATGAGTTTTATAACCATCTTCAGATTAGAAACCTTGTAGAAAATTAAGTAAAGCTGCCTGAGATTGACCAGTGTATGATTTGAATAGTTAAATACATGTGTTATTAGATTCAGAGTTGAAAAAAGATAAAAAATCATTTAATTTGGAAGAGTTAAAACAAGCAAATGGCATTCAGTGGAATTGCCCAGAGACAGAGACCCTTAATTTCTAAACTAGCCATGAATGAATCAGGTGTCCCAATACTTTTGTCCACATGGTTCATTTCTCTTCAGTATACTCAACAGTGACGCTAATATTATTATTACTTTTTTTATAATGAAATCCAGGCATCCAAGCAGCCAAGACAACCACCTGCAACAGAGATCATCCTCACAAGCTTTGGCTCCACACACTCTGACCTTTCAGATGGTGTCCCACTTTAAGGCTCCACCCCAGTTTGCTCTGCTGACCAATCCTATACAGAACGTTCTGACTAAGACAAGAAAAACAACTGGGAGGAATATTTTTGATGTAAATGACTGGAAAAAAAATGACTGAATAATTATACTCTGACTAAACGAATGGACATGGAGTGCAGTCTGCACCCCGAACTGAAAAAAGCTTGTTCTGCCTTCAACCTACAGCATCCAGCACTACATTTCAGTTAATCTTAACTCTAATAAACAAGACATATTGGAAATATACTGATCATGGTTTTTATGTGAATAAGTTTGCCAGCGTTAATCGTTTGAGGGCTCAACAGTTTGACGTGGGCATCAAGAAACAAAAAAGCTGTTAGTCACATGTTCTGATATTTTTGCTCACTAGACAAATACAGCTCTGGAAAAAAAATAAGAGACCATTTAAAATTAATTTTTTTTCTTTGATTTTAACAAATTAAAAATTGTAAAAATAATCAAGAGGAAGATGGATGATCACAAGCCATCAAACCAAGCTCAACTGTTTGAATTTTTGCACGTAAATTTATCCAAAAGCAGTGTGTAAGACTGGTGGAGGAGAACATGCCAAGATGCATGAAAACTGTTACTAAAACCAGGGTTATTCCACCAAATATTGATTTCTGAACTCTTAAAATTTTATAATATGAATATAATATAATATATGATAAATTGCATTGTTTCACATTTTCTGCAAATAAATGCTCTAAATGACAATATTTTTATTTGGAATTTGGGAGAAATGTTGTCATTTTACTCAAACATATACCTATAAATAGAAAAATCAGAGAAACTGATTCAGAAACTGATCTGTCTCTTAATTTTTTCTAGAGCTGTATGCAGGTTTAATCCCAAGGTGACATGTTTTCAGTTTTTAGCTGTTAAACACATCTAGATGTAAATAGCAGGAAATAAAAGCTGAATTTCTGATTCTGATCCATTTTCTTTTTGCATCTTTTTGATCTCAAACCCAAATATCTTCAGTGTACTGTACACCAAAAAGCTACGCCATGGAGACAATGGTTCACAAACAAGTAGACAAATCATTTATAAGCCAAATTACTGTATAAGGTCCCCACATGTTCATAAAGCCCAAAAACAGAACAATAATATTAAACCCCCGTCAGTCATTTTCCCCATCAGCAATCCCCAGTCTTTTCCGAGAAGCTCTGCCTGTCGTGGAAAGAAAGATAAAGATAAGGCTTCTCATTGGAGATCCACTCTGAGCCATAATGTGATAATGACGACTCTTCCTGTTAGATGGGTTTGGATAATGAGATTGAAGGGGAGGGAGGCTGCATCCACCCAGGTCTTCCTCACTGTGATTAATAGCAAGCCATCGATTTCTCCAGCTCACACTTTTGAGGTTTATGGATCAGCCTCCTAAGAGATTGCTTTAAAACCGCACCTCTCTAGACACGGCAGGAGACTGAAACCAGAGCAGTGCTTTCTGCAGAGCAGGGTTATGAGCTGAGGCTATGGTTTCTACAGTCGTACCTGACGGTTCCTCTTCAAACATTCAAAACTATCTAATGAGCAAATAAATACCAAAATAATTATTTAAAATGTATTTATTAGTGTTTTTCACTAAGAACTACACTAATAAGTGGTTGCTGAAACATTAGAGCAACCACTTTGCTGCCTTTCTGAGAACCCTGTGGTCTTTGTTAAGGAGATATGTGGATAGTTAAATAGCACAAAACGATAAAATAAGTGAAACAATATACAGGTGCATCTCAAAAAAATTTAATATCATTGAAAAGTTACTTTATTATATGAGACCAATTGGTACTTTAGGCAGTGTGCCAAATCCTGCTGGAAAATGAAATCTGCATCTCCATAAAAGCTCTCTAAAGCATCACTGGCAATGAGTAAATTTTACATTTCATTTCTGGAGGAAGAGTGGAGAGACACACAGTCCAAACTGCTTGAGGTCTAGTGTGAAGTTTCCACCAATCAGTGATGGTTTGGAGAGTCATGTCATCTGCTGGTGTTGATCCACTGTGTTTTATTATCAAGTCTAAAGTCAGTGCAGTTTTGTTTTCCCTTTAAAATCTTACAGCACTTCATGCTTCCCTCTGCTACTGACAACTTTTATGGAGATGAGGATTTCATTTTCCAGCAGGATTTGGCACACTGTCCACATTTCCAAAAGTACCAATTGGTCTTTTACTGTATAATATTAAAAATTTCTGAGACATTGATTTTTTTGGGTTTTCATTGGCTGTAAGCCATAATCAACAATAAAATAAATAAACCCTTAATATAGATCACTCTGTGTTTAATACATCTATATAATATGAGTTTCACATTTTGAACTGAATTACTGAAATAAAGTAACTTTTTAATGATATTCTAATTTTTTGAGATGCACTTGTATACTGTATAGATAAGATAGAAAAGGTTTCGCACCTTTTTTCTTGTAAAGAACATGAAAAACACTCCTCTGACCTGCTCAGCACCTCCCTACCTCTCGAATCTGAAACCAAAGCACAGCATGTAAGCCAAGCTGAAGCCCTTATGTGAAATAAAACTTCTCTTACAGCAGGTTATATTACTCACATTACTCTCAAACAGATCCATCAGTGAATCCTAGAGCATGACTCATCTTGTGGCAGCAGCGCAGCAGCACTCTCATCTGGGAGAAAACAAGGTTATCTCAGGAGATTGAGACTGGATTACTGAGGTACAGATTCTGTATGTTACTTACTGTATGTGTGATGATGCTCTTCTCAAACTGAGAGATCCAGACCTATTGAGACGCTTCAGAAATGATCTAGTAATATGATAATGGAAAAAGTGGCGCAGCTATGCTGTATAAGGCTAATTAGCTGATTAAGTTTTTTTTTTTTCAAAAGGATATTATGGGTAAATGTCCCTTGAAATGGCACTATGTAGGGAGCTGAGGTCATAAATTTGAATTAGAAGCAATTTCTAACCATGATTTACCTCAGGGAGATATATGAGCACTAAATGCGTGGAGGAAGAACTGCAATAGACAACATCTTTTATTCACCAAGCAAACGTCATCCACTCAATTGCAACATAATACAGGCTTTATTTCATTTTCAAGTATGAAAAATATTTATTTCAAATACACTAGTGTCCCTAACACACCCTAGTCAAAAATGTGTACAGAAAATGATGCTGTTCTGTAGAAAATGTACAAAAAAATATTTAAGCACATAATTTCCAACATTACAATTATGTAAAACATGGAAAATCCTTAATACAACACAATTTTGACCAATTCTGACCATTCTCTAAAAGTGATACTGTACATATACACACAGACACACACACATATATACACACACATACAATCTTAAGTGTTCATCCTCAGGATCCAGTCGATGGTCTCCAGCAGGAAGTTCATGTTATAGTGGGCAGCAATGTTGCGAAACACTGTGATCTGCTCTGTGAAGCTCTGAGAACAGAATAATACAACAGAGAAAACATACATGAGCACAAACCATGAAATACTGTGTTAAACACAGCCTTGGCAAATGCAAAACAGTCAAATTATGCCACAGCATTATGTAGCAAATTATTCTCCACTTTCTGTAAAATGATTTCGTTGCTTTTAATAAAACCTGACTGCCTCCTAAGTCTGTACTACACACTAAAGGGATAAGTAACATTTTATATTTTAATCTTAGCAGTGTGGGTTTGAAAGGTTAGTGCACAAAATATTAATGTACTAGCCTGTTTTGAACAGGTAGAAATGAAGTGCTATGCCAAAAGCTGTTATTGCAATGATATCAGCTATATTTCTGCCAGTCAGGTTGTAAGGAGCAGTAAAGTTACTGAGTTTCAGTTTAGTTCTCCAGCAGTACTAGCATTAGCCGCTAAGTGCTAGCTATTTCTCCATTCAGAGGTAAGTATTATTTTGGAGCCTGCTGCTAACCTCGACAAGCACTGCTGGAGCAGCATTAGCATTAGCTGCTAACCATGCTAGCTCTTTTGCTGCTCAAAGGCTAGTATATCGGACAGAAGTCTGCACCTTTACCATGCTAAAACAAGCTATGTTGGATGAACCGCTAGCTAATATTGCCCTGGCTTAGTGAAACACTTAGTGTTCCTCAGTGTAGCGCTGTCGGGCGGCATTAGCTGCTAATGCTGAAGCTTCAGTGGAAATCTGGAAATCTAAGATTACTTAATAAATGGAAGTGTTTTATTCACCCAAATAAACAGTTTTTAGGACGGAAATCTGTTCAGATTATCATACAGCATTTTTTTGGCTTGTCTGAAATGTTTTTGTTTTTGTAATGTAATACTTATAATACTTAGCTTAGCTTTACAGGTCTTGCCACCTGCTGAATTAGAAGGAAAACACCCATCTTCCTTACTAGTGTCGTATAACGTGCCTTATAATCTAGTGTGTCTTATGAATGAAAATATAAGTTTATTGAGAGGTACTCTATAACAAACTGCCTTAAGCATACTTACGTGTTAAGTGTAAGATCTTCATGTAAGTACATTATTGTTAATTATTGCTAATTGGATTATAAATTGCCACAAACACTTTACTCCCATTATCTGCTGTAGGGATAAACCACACTATAAACAGACCTTTATGGTGAAGGTGAGTTTGAAGTCTCCTGCGCAGCTGCAGTACAGCGGCATGTTGGCCTCCTTCACTCCATGGCACTTTGCACATTCCTGTAACAAGATTAAAAGCATGTCACGTTATTAGTGTGATGCAGATCAGAGTTTCTCCAATTTACTTTCCATACAGCCGTATGAACACTAACACTAATAAAAAAATACTATTTTCATGTGCTTAATAACCACAGATATAAGACATGGACCACACAGCTCTGAATAAGAAAGCTGAGAGGCAGCACCTTCTCACTGATAGACTCAGCAGTGCGAGATAATTTAATTTATTACAATATGATCCGAGATCAGCTCTCCTGGCCTCAGAATTAACAGCACACGTGGCTCATGTCTCTCACCAGGTCCTGCAGAGTGTAACTCATCAGCTTCTTCTGTAGAGCCTCCACCAGAGCCATTTCTATCAGGTCAGTGTCGTACTGGGCCTGGCAGTTGGAGCAGAACCACTGAGGGAGGACTGAACCATCCTACAGAAGGAGGAGAGCAGGGGGAGGGGAGGTAAATGAGGTTTAGTTGAATGAGCTAAACAAAACTATAGTAAAGAATCTCAACACAGTATTGAGAAATTGCATATAACAGTATATAGCAATTTAGTAGGATAACGGATAATAAAAGGGCTGGAATATATTGAAAAAGACAGACATATAAATCAATGTCAAACTACAGGTATTTTACCCAAGTTTCACTCAAAGATTTCACCAGATCCAACATGATAATATGCCATAACATGCCATAACACTCACTGTTTCCGAAAATGAAGAAAAATAAATCATATTGACAGAAATCTGTCTCTAATAGAGGTCAAATTACACAAGAAGCATGTAAATATTACTTTTGTATCAAATTTGTTCTATATTTGACTAATTTGCACTAGTTTATGTATTTAAGATTGTTAAATCTGTGTAGTCAGTCACTATATCTCTGTAGAAAATATAAAAAAATATATAAAAATATATATAAAAAAAAAAAAAAACAAGTTAAATATTCCTTCAGGAAAGTACTGAGTAGTATTAGTTAAGTAGTTCTTGCTATAATATGGATTAGAACATTACTCACATAGGACTATTCATTGTTAACCTGTAACTCTACCTCTTCACTACTTTACTTTAACTGATGCTCTCAAACACTTTATTAAGAGACAAGAAATTCAAGTAATTAACTCTTTGAGTTCAGCACAGCTGTTAACTGAAAGCCTGAATTCCAGGTGACGCTACATCATAAAACTGACTGAGAAAATCCAGCCAAGATTTACAAAGATGTCATCTAAGCAAGAGGTGGTACTTTGAAAAATCTAAAATAAAATCTAAAATATTCTGGTTTGTTTAACATTTCTTTGCTTACTAAATAATTCCATATGTTTTTCTTCAGTTTGGATGATTTTAGTTTTAATCTACAATACAGAACATTAAAAAAAACACTTTATTTAAGGTGTAATCAAACTTTTGAGTGTTTAAACTGTGATCTGTGTACTAACCTGGGCTACGGACGGATCTTTGCAAAGGTCAAGATCACGACAGTAGTTGCAGTGATGGCAAATGACCTCAGGTAAGATGTAAGAATTGCAGGGATCTCGAAACTGAGCATCTTCAGAGAACTCCCCAACTTCCACCAAACGAAGGAGGTCCCGCTTTAACTTATTCACCTGATTCGCAATGTTCGCATCCAGGGAGAGGACCTGGCAACCAACAAACAGAAAGATATAGTATTTAAGCTTAGACAGGCTTCTATACTTGAGCCTGGTTGCACAGACAAACCCTTTGAATAAATGCTGAGGACAATTTGTGTGTAGTAAAATCACTATTTTACACCATGATAAAGCAGCAGTGTGTCTCCTTACCTGGCAGACATATTTGATGAACTCTAGAGCAGGGTTGTTGAGCGGAAGGTGTGATCCAGGCAGAACTGGGAACATTTCGGACGGCAGAGTCACGCTGCGTGTCCCAGACACCTTCTTCTGAATCTTCTGGGTGATGGTGAAGAAGCTCTGGGTCAGCTCGCTAGATACATACTCCTGAGAGAACGTAATCAAACCTACAGACACGGTAATACAGAGAATGAAACTCAACGTGTAAGAAGATACAGGGTTTTATCCAGTGATTTAAGCCACTTATAGCAAGATTTTAGTTTTGGTTTTAAAACATCATTTTAGTAATGATTATGACTATATTTGGCTACTATAAAGTATACATTATTTTTAGCCACTATAAAGTATTTAGTAACTTATGAAACAAGATGCAACTACAGTAGGGCTGAACAAAATTAATTATTTTTTCATTGATTAAAAAAAATATATATCTTTTGATAAGCTAATTGAACAATAAATTATTGATTATTCTAAAGTCAAATTTGTGGGAGTGCTGGAAAAATTCAACCATTATACAATAAAAAAATGCTTATATTAGATTTTTTTTTTTTTTTAATCTTCTTTAGTACACCTGTTCTTTTATTACATTAATAAATGCACTATTTATTGTGGCATAGTGGCGTATTTCCAATCGGTGACCATAATTTCATCAACAAATTGTAATTAAGGTGTTGGGACAACACAAAAACCTAAATTTACATTTTTCCTTTCATCTCCATATTTAAACAAACAAAATAGATGTTCATGCATTTCTTACCAGGTAGTGCGCTGACATCACCAGCAGGCTGCTGAGACATTTGGCTCCCACCCCGCCTCTTTACAGGCGTGGCTCCAGGAGCATTTCGTCTAAGCTCCTCCTTCATGCTGTGATACACAGCAGCTATATAAGCTGCAGAGAAAAAAGACAGTTTGTACGGATGAGAAAGTGTGAAAAATACTGAAAATTCTACAGGAAAGGTATTAGAAAGTTTAGAGACAGAAGCCCTTTAAAACTAATTTCTAAAATTATTCGGCTCTTATGAATATTTGGATATGATTATTGAATTTATAATGTAAAAAATATACCTGAGATGATCATGAGAAAATATTTCTGACAGGAAGCAGTCTGAGGCAGATACTGCATGATGTTCCAGTTGCTCTCAATCAGGTCCTCAACCTCATCTCCATCTTGATCTTCATCCTCCTGTTCATCAGCCTCTTCATCTTCCTCATCCTCACTGCCCTCGTCTTCTCCTTCCTTCTTTCCTTTTTTCTTTCTTTCATTCTTGTTTCAAAACAATAAAATCATTTCAATTATTAGAAAGAGATACGTTAATGAGCAAATTTATATATTATAACATGCAGCTCTGAAAAAACAACTAAGTGACCACTTCAGTTTCTGAATCAGTTTCTCTGGTGTTTGAGTAAAATGAACATTGTTATTTTATTCTATAAACTACAGACAACATTTCTCCCAAATTCCAAATAAAAATATTGTCATTTAGAGCATTTATTTGCAGAAAATGAAAAATGGCTGGAAAAAAAAAGATCGGCAGCTTTGAGACCTCAAATAATGCAAAGAAAACAAGTTCATATTCATAAAGTTTTAAGAGTTCAGAAATCAATATTTGGTGGAATAACCCTGGTTTTAATCACAGTTTTCATGCATCTTGGCATCATGTTCTCCACAAGTCTTACACACTGCTTTTGGATAACTTTATGGTGCAAAAATTCAAGCAGTTCAGTTTGGTTTGATGGCTTGTGATCATCCATCTTCCTCTTGATTTTATTCCAGAGGTTTTCAATTTTGTAAAATCAAAGAAAGTGGTCTCTTATTGTTTTCCAGAACTGTATATACAAACAATGCTATCAAAAAGAGCAGCATATATACATATTTATATACTACTTTTTACATTCACACCCACATTCCAACACGATTTATCTAACTTAGGTAAATTTACGCTGTCAAATGCAGTCTCATGACCTACCTCTCCATACATGAGACTGGAAGGCAGCTTCCCCTTGACTCCTCCGTAGTTGGCAGGATCCATCCACATAAGGAATTCCCAACATCGGGAGAAAGTGATGGACAAAGAGTGGAAGATCTCTCGTGAATGGATACTGGAAAAGGATTTGCACAAAACTTAAACACAAAGCTCATTACACCAAACTATTTACCTTTTGTCTAATGAAGCTGAAAATGACACTGAATCTAGTATCTATAGTATTAAAAAAAGCACTGCACAGCCTTGTAATGAATATTTATGAGGTACACTGTGTATACCCAAGCACAAACAGATGTCAAATGTCACAAAATTGTCAATTATTTGTACAATGCATAACCAGTACATTACCCTCATTATGCAATTCTTCTCCTAAGTGCGTTATGAGCAGAAACAATTATCTTTGAGAAGGAAAATGAGCCTGTAATGTAATTGCTTTCCACGTAAAGGGAGATTAGGATCTAACCTGTTAGTGATGTATTCCACATACGCGATAGCATCGTCAATGCGTCGTTTCTTAGTACTGAGGATAATGCGGTTAAAGTTCCCATAGAGCACAGACGAACCGAGTCGCTTAAACTCAGCAACCAGTCTAAGAAGACAGAGAAACAGAGCAAATGGAAGTAAATTAAACCTAGAGACAGGAAAAAAGTGAAGTATCTAAAGAAGTCAGTAAAATGCATGTCTGGAGGATCTTATCTTTAGCTTACACAAACATATTTTGTCTGCATTTTTTGCCACTTACTGCAAAAAGAGCTTCTTCATCATGTTGAGAAGTGTGCAGTGCAGTGCTGGGTCATACAGCAGAGAACTGGGGGAGCGCAGCCAGCGGTAGAAGTGCATCACCTGGTTATCCGCATAAACGTTATGGTACTGCGTAATCTCCCGCACCCAGCCAACCACCATACTCTTCAGGATCCTAAACACAGAGACAGTATTTAATAGAATGACAATGAATATTTATCACTTTAGCATGTTTTTCATTACAAGAAAGTCTAATTATACCAATAACCTGCTTTTGCTGGAGTAACTGTCTCTACGGTTCAGGGGAGGCTTTCATACTGTTAGGAATTGATTTTATTTAGTGACTACCCCAACTCCCCAAATCATCCCAAATGCATTGGGTGGAGCAGAATCATAATTACAGAGAACACAGTTCTACTGCTCCACAGCTCAATGCTGGGGGCTTTATATCCCTCTAACTCACACCTTTTTCTGGATTCTAGCAACCAAGTGTGGAGCTACTTTGAGCCTGGATAATGGTGTAAAAAGCAATGTATTAGGGCCAAAATATGCCCTAAGCAAGCCGTTGTAAAGACTTCTGGGCGAAAAGCACAAAATTACTGCATCTTGGAAAGCTGCGGGAGAGCGGAGGTGGACTATTCAACAAAGGTTACTACTCTTTATCATGTTTTACTACACCAAAAGTCAATTTTACATCGGAGATCTCCTTTAATTGCAGGACTGTGAGAGACATAGAGCCACACTATATCTGGGCATACACACATATGGACAATTAGGTATCCAGTTTTCTAGGCCATTTATTTTAAATTGAGTAAATTGGACTCCCAAGAGGAAACCTACATAGACACTAAAAGAATATAGAAATTCTATACAGATTGGGACTTGAACCCAAGACGCCAACGCTGGAAAGCGAAGCCACCATGCTAGCTGTATGGGTGTGCATTTGCACACATACACACCTGAATGTATTGGAGCAGAGGGCCGTCTCATCATAGCTGGCCACAGCACTTGCTCCCTGGTTTCCTGACATCATGTCCTCAAGAGACGATTGCTGTATAACATCAAAGCTCACACCCAGACTGGCCCCTCCCTCCATGTCATTTATATGCTGAGACTGGAGGATGGTGTTCACTGCCAAGCTCTGAATGTCTAACTCTACACATACTGAAAGAAATTACACAAGGAAGCAGTCAAAAGTGGTGTAAAAAACAGTAAAATCACAATTATTGAATGCTGACAAATTCAGACTGGACAAACCCCCCACATACTGTGTCCTCTGTCTGAAGGCTATATGTACCTGTGGAGTAGCAGCCTTGTGTGTTGATCTCCACAGAACCACGCTCATCACTCTCCATCACCAGGCGACTGTCATCGGCCTCCTTGCCCCCAAGGTCAGGTCTTGCTGTGGGAGAAAGCCACAGCAGATGGTTGTGCTTCCGCAGGTGACGTGCCAGGAATAGGTCTGAGCCAAAGATGGAGATGTCCTCAGGCAGGTTCCCCACAGGCAGGTGGTAATATCTGCAGCATGGAAGAAAGATAAACACAGAAGATGACATTCATGCTCTCCTTTTTAAATCTACACTCTAGCTTCTCTCAGAGAAGGTAAAACATTTAAAGGTGCTGTATGCAACTGTAAATGTTAAACAGCCACTAAACCCAAAACCATATATTTTCCATTATTAACTAAAATATGTTCCTTTGATTTAATAACACACACCAGACCTGCTTAATTTTTTTTTTATAAACATTTCCTTATCTTTAAAAAACACTTTTATCGTGGTAATTTCCGCATCTACAGCGCCCTCTCAGGTTCAACTGTGCTATAAGCGTGAATGATGTGTCCGTGTATTTTAATACGCAGATTCATCACAATATGCAGATCAATTTATCAATAATATCGCCCCCCCCCTGTGTCTCACTGCTATCAGAGTCACACTGCTGCAGCTCAGCCAATCAACTCTACCTCCTGCCCCGACTCTAAACCCATACATCACCCAGCGCCCCTTCCAAACTACTCCTCCCATTTTATTTTATTGTTTGCATTTTTTAAATCAATCAGCTAAAATCAAGGGGTTTAGTGCCCCTTTAAATGTGCTCTACACGAACGTGGTCAAAAACTGACAACTTTATATTTTATTGGTCTCTATGGAAATTACTAAAAACTGCTGCTAAGCAAACCAGTTCTCCACTGCAACACATTTACAACCAAAAAACAAAACAATACTGCTCTATTTCTGTAAAAAAAAAAAAAAAAAAGTGTGTATTGCGTATTAGACTGAAATCATATACAGCAGCTTTAAATGCATCAAGGCTGTGAGGCATATTTTGTACCTGGCCATGTCAAATGCCTGAGAAAGGCAGCTGTCCAGGTTCAGGTAGTGTTTGATCATGCGACGGGCGCCGTGCCGCTGCCAGTCCAGCACATTGTAGCTGATCTCGTCAGTCACATGCACTGGAACCACTGGAAACTCTTCCAGCACACCCATACCAGCTGCAAGTCTCCGCAGGTCCCAGTTAGACTGAACGGCAATAAGAGTCGGACCACGTCGCTCCTCCTACAGACATACGTAAAGAAACACACGATTATTTTCCAGTCCAGTGTCATCTACATACTTGCTTTATGATCAGTATATTAAAACAAAGACTAAAGCTACTGATGGGCATGTGTACCTTATAGCTTAGCAGAATGCGCTGCAGGGCGCGGTAGATGGCCTTTATATCATTCTCAGCACGCACTTCAAACAGGTGCTTCTCTGGTGGAAGCAGATCCTCTGATGTTTTCTCCAACAGAGCTGTGCGCTCCGCTCCATAAAGCGTACTCAAATTTGGCATTTGGTTACTCCGTACCTGAATGGGGTAACAAAACAGATCATCACTTTCCTAAAATTAATGCTCAAGTCATCTCCTTGTGTAAAATCGCCTACATCCACAGATATCAGATTATTAAATAATCAGATTACTTAATTCTACTCCTTTAGGATAATGGCCTATGTCAAGCTTATTTATTGTTTATAAATCTAAATAAAATGAGAAAGTCAATTTTAATAACTTTTCAAGATGGAGCTACTATTACTGAACAAATCTCAATGATTCAGGGTTGTTCCCAATCAGTAAATGTTGAGATTTGTATTATAATATAAAGTTTACATCGTATTAATAAAAGGCTATAGACTATAAATATTGCATAGTTGTATAGTCTTATTATTGAGTTTTTTTGTCCTACAATTTGAGCCTGGTAAAATGTTAACTGTTCGTCTTTTCGTCCAATATTTTTACAATTTTGAATTAGGATTGTTTCTTGTTTACTCTATTGCTTGACTGTATGATAAACTATTCTCTTGAACCATTGATAATTTTAGCAAATAACTAATATTAGCAAAATGTATTTTTTGCTAATTTTATAAATTGCCTTAACTGTCTTATGCAGTTCAGAAAGACTTTTCACACCACAATTCACTGCCAATTATACTTACACATTAATTCATAGATCTGTACTTAATACAACCAAAAAATCTAAAACTTAAAAGATTTGTGTGTAGTAGTTACTAGTCTTTAAATAAGTCAAAACACAGTGGAATAGTGAAACTAACCGTATCAAGGACAAAGACGTTGGCTTTACGCTGTGAAGGGATGAAGAGGCCAAACAGAGCCTTGTGGCCCTGACTGTGATGATACAGGTACATGTGTCTTACACTTCCTGCAATATAAGACATTCAGCAAGCTCTTATTACAAAACACAGAACGAAAAAACAAGCAAGACAGATGATGAACAGCAGAAAAGCCATTAAAAAAAAATAGAGTAGGAAACATGACAATGAGTTTGTGTTGCCTAATGGATAATAATTGGGTTTAATTCCCCAGCTGAGAAAGCACACCAAACTACATCAATACATCTTTGGGCAAGAGCCCTAGAACTGTATTCTCCTACATGTGCAACATAAATCCAACATAAGGCACTCTGAACAATACCATAAATTAGGGAAGCACCAAAATGTAAAGTTTTGTTCGCATTAATTAAGTCTAAATAAAATTTTGCTCTACAAAGAATATGCCTTTGTTTGTTAAAAATGATTGTCTTTTTATTTTTCACAATATAATTTCTGTTGCAGAATATTCAGTCCATCCGTTTCATATGAGAATAAGTATGAGTATGAGTGGTGAGGTGGTGTGTGGGCCTGTACTGTGTACATTTAGATTTTACCTGGCTCCAGGTAGCTGAACTGTGCAAGAGACCTCATCTCCAGGTGCTCCAGATCGAATGTGTCTGCCTCCCGTCCAGCAAGCTCCCTAACCACCTGCTTATTGACCATACACACACAGCCCAGCTGCGCCAGTGCCCGGAACAGCAGCGGCACCTGCAGGACAGACACAGACACAAACATGATTAGTTAGTGTAGAAAAGTCATGCAAGGAAAGTGGATGAACATATCATAAGCAAACCTGGGCGTCTGCTGTTCAGAAACAACTATAGATATTAAAGCAACATTTTTGTGTGAAAACTATTAAGACAGCAGTACCTGGGCACTTACAGACCTGCCAACCTTGAAAATCATTTTTTTATTGACTTGAAACAAACAAAAAACATTTAAATCATCAGTACAAATTTCAAACAGTACACATATGTAAAACCATGTGACCTACCAGACGTCCTTAAGCTTTTTCTAACGGGTATTTAAATGTAAATAAATGTCATTATTATATTTATTTTAATGATGTCAAACATCTTTTTTTGTTAATGCAATAGAGAGAGAGAGACAGAAAGAGAGAGAGACAGAGAGAGAGAGACAGAGAGAGCTTGCTGGATTAGATAGAATATTGTAATGTGCTGAGTCACTATGTTTATCTGGAAGATAAAGTGTAGCTTAATATTCCACATTGAAAAAGAGAAAGAGAGAGAGACAGAGAGAAAATTAAGTGGATTAAAGTATCTTGCTGGATTATCTTTGTGCATTTTCTAACTGGCCAGCATAACGATATGCGTATGTTAATACATGGAACCATACAAGCATAATGGGAGTTAAAAATGTTACTACTGTAAAACACAGCAGGTTAAAGAGCAGCTAAATTATCAGGGCAATATTCGTTTATGGTAAATTTGTCAAAAGAGGGGAAAAAACAAAAACAAAAAAACAAACAAACAAACAAAAAAATCAGGTCAAATAAATTTGTCGCAAAGAAGCTTTACAGAAATCTGGTAGCAAGAATTACATTTTTCCAGGTCTTCAAAATCCAATTATCCATTTAATTTGCTTTTAAAACAATGAATCATAAAATGCATTAAATTAAATTAAGTTGGTAATTCTGCCATTTTGCTAACGGAACCATTAAAAAAAAACTTCTGCTTATGGACACATTTGATATCCAACATAAATGAAAGCAGATAAATGGATTTCCTTTACTAATGATTTCTAATTAATTAATTACCTGTGTCTCGTAGACTCCCTCGATGTCGGGGGCAGAGAGGTCTGCATTGATCTCATTGATGTGTTCCTGATACATGTCCTCAGGCACAGAGTACTGGTACAGGTAATACACCACGTTGGAACGTGGCAAAATCCGGTTCACCTGCACACGTAGAGTTAAAACTCAAATAAAATGTTTATAGACGTTATAAAGGTTTCATAGACATATGCATTTACAGGACTGTTGTTTATTGAGGAAGAAATCAACAAATACAAATAAATTAACAACCTTTTTGTAAGTGGCCCCTTCTTCTTGTTTGGGCACTCTCTGATTGACGTAGAAAACTCGAGGAATATTGAGCTTCATGCAGTGAAGGTCACTGCCAATCACTGCCCACAGCTTATATAGGCCTGGGTGACTGGTCTCTGCAATCTAGAGATCGGAGGAAACAAAAAAACAAATAAATAAAATAAAATAAAATCATAATTTTTAGGGACAAGATCTGCAGAAGTCCTATCCTATATGAACCCTTTTATTTGGACCCACCTGCACTATTTGCCAGGGCATGTCCAGAATGCTCCTGGCCGTCCTACGCAGGAAGCTGCCCAGTCCTGTGGTTGGCCCGCCCCTGATTACACCGCCTCCAGTTGGCTGAGCCTCTCCATCCATCAAGCGACGCTTCTTCCTTCGCTCCTTTCTCTGGCGGATCTGCAGCTCCCATTTCTTCTTGTGGTAGCGCAGCCAGACCAACCGCTCCTCCTAAAACACATACAATTATTAACATTTTACCTAAAGCATTTAATCTGATTGAGGTAACCTAGACTGAAACATTTGCACTTTCATTAAAAACTGACATAATAAATAAAATAGTAGACATAGTAAATAAATAGCGGTGCAATCTGAAGCATGGTCTATGCTTAAATAATTGTAAAATTTGATTTCCTTGCTAAAAAGAGGTAGTTTCCTGAATTAGAAGCTAGGAAACATCTGAAACATCAGTGCACACTGCACTTATGCAATTCCATTTCTACATGAAATGTTAGTAATAGAGGCATAGTGTTGCCAATGCGCCCAAAAAAAAAATATATATATATATATATTTTTTTTTTACATCACTAACAAGCTCAAAGTAGCTCCACACTTAATTTTGAGGGCCGTTGACATTAAATTAATATTTTCAGAGCCTATTTTAAGCTTGCTAATGGTGTAAAACAATCATTTATTTGCATTGGAAACGCTGTGCCCCTATTGCTAGCATTGAAACCTGTTTGGAGCATCGGCTAAAAGAGCTGTATTTCAAAATGCTGTATTTCGGCAAAAGTTTGTACTTAATATCAAGGTTGACTACACCCCCTAAGAACATTTCACACCAGATTTCTCCTTTAAATCGATTACAATTATAAATGTCTTAAAATTACGATTTTACCAAAAGCATTCATTCTGATTGAGGTAACCTAGACTAAAACATTGGCACTTACATTAGTACATTAAAGGAGAAATCCAGAGTAAAATTGATTTGGGTTGTAGTAGAACATGATAGCGAGTATCTACTTTTATTGAATAGCCCACCTTAGGCCAACAGGCTTACAATGCTAGTGATAGGGGCATAGCGTTGCCCATGCCAAAAAAAACTCTACTTTTACACCAAGCTCAAAATTGCTCCACCATTTATTAGTAGAATTACAAGGGTCCTGATATTTTTTATTAAAGTATCTGTGGGCTTTCAAAGTTCTCAGTGCCTCATTTTAAGCTTGCAATGGTGTAATATAGCTATTTATTTGAATTGGCAATGCTATGCCCCTATCACTAGCATTGTAAGCCATTTGGGAGCATTTGCTAAAAGAGCTGTATTCCAAAATGCTGAAAAGAGCTGTATTCGGCAAAAGTTTGTACTTGTTATCAGGGTTGACTATATCCCAAGACCATTCCACACCAGATTTCTTTTTTAAATGCATTAATCCCATTTTTTGCAGTACCTTTGTTGTCCCCTTAGGTGGTGGTGGTCCCAGTATCTCTCTCCAGGACTGAGTGAGCTCCAGCTCCTGAGACTCTGCCTGGCTGTCCTCACCCTGAGATGCTCGCTTCCTCTTGGTGCTGATAAGGATAGCAGGCTGTAGGGGGCGCTGCGGAACCCCAAAATCCTCCATATCTGGCGCCTCGTCCAGCTTCTGTTGTGTCACCTGGAGAAGAGGTATCAGATATATGTCCAGTAATTTAAAAAGTATCTATTTAAATTTGATTACATCCTATCTTGAGAAATTTAACTAGTGTGTGTAGAGTACCTGTCTTTTTCCTTCGCTTGTGAACAGCTCACTGATTTTCTTCTGTTTGTAGATGTCATTCTTTTCCAGAAGCTTCTTATGCAGCCAGTCTGGATGGCGTACCCTAGGAACAGGGTTTTTCACCTGGGCAAAAAACAGGAACATTCAACAAGGGATTTTACATTGAGACACATCTACACAGTATAATGTAGTGCTGGGCGATATGGGAAAAACCATATATCACGATATGGAATTTTTATATCACGATAACAATATATGTCATGATATACCACATTTAAGTATGTTTTCAGTTATTGTTCGAAACATATGACAAAATAATATCATTGCTTACTTTTTCCAACTTTATTTCAAAGTGACATTAAACCAAACTGTCACAAATGAGAATTATTACCTTTTAGTGCAGCAATACATATGTATCAAATGAAAACAGATGAGGTAGATGCAGTAGCTAATTTTTTTAAAAGAACAACGCGTCTCCATTGTTCAGCTCTCATGAGTTTAATAATGTAAAGCATGTCGCAAACCGGCGTGTCCTTCAAATAATGTAAAGCAGTGTCATGTCGCAAAACCACATCATGAAGCTTTTTTTGTGAAGATTACTTTATTATCACTTATATAAACCGAGTTTATGCAAAGTGACCATGCCAATACATTTCATCGTAGCCTGCTTTATATATTTGCATGAATAATTGATTAAATTACTATAGAAATGATAGGGAAGTTAAGTAGCACGTTAAACACTTTTCTATCGTCCCCACTATATTTATCGTCATATCGCACAGCACCAGTATAATGTACAAACAAAAGATGGTTCTGGGATATGGTTTATCAGTACATGGATGAGCATGGCCTCACCTGCTGTAATGCTGCTGGAATGGTGATGATCTTCTGTATAGCACTACCAAGTCTTTCAATGTAGTAACTCCAGTCAAGGATCTGACACAAAAAAATTAGAATCAATGCATTTCAATTAATACAATTTACTGTAGACATTAAGCTTAACAATGCGTAATATTTCTGTACAAGGTCTCTGAGACATACTGATCTAATGTCCAGATCGTGGAGGCTGGGCATCTTAAGCCATTTGCGCAGGTAATGCTTCTTTACACTTGCTTCAGCCTGGAATATAGCCAGAGGAATTGCCCTTTAAGGAAAAAATAGAGAAGAAAACACTGCATGATGAACGATATGGACAAAAGAAATGTGATGTGCGCTAATGGCTGTTGGATATTCTGATCCAGTGTAAATTTATTCAGATTTGCCATTATTCAAGCCAATCTACAGCTCTTCCAATGTATTAATTGTGAAAACTCATACTGAAATAGAAAAAAAAAAAAAAAAAAAAAAGATTAATCACAGAAGTAGTATCTAGACCAGTAGATTTCAGGTAATTACAAATAAACTTGCTTTATTGTGTAAAATCCTGCTCATGTCAATGGTACATACTAACTAGTTAATGGAGGCCAGTGTTTCAGGGTGCCTCCGTGTCTATGTTACCTTCTGGCTCTCTTCCTTAAGTTAGGCTGTTATACTCAGATATGACAAAGTCATTAGCCACACTCTGATAATGCTGCATTTTCTCAGATCTTAACTTAATTTCAGTCAAAACTAATTCCATCTTTCTACCTTCGTCCAAGTTATTGACTTCCACCTGTCTGGCATGATACCGATGGATATGCGGCCCTTAAGTTCTCCTTTCACCTGTTCAGTCAGACTGATGGAATTCTCTGGAAGTTGGGCTTCCCCATCACCTACCACAGATTAGCTGCCCACCACCCAGTTTATGCAAAGGACATTAAATTATTTGCTCATTGTACACTACCAACAACATGGAATTTAACTCTAATCTAACTGCTTCCTCTGCTGGTGTAGCTATTTATCTGAATTATAATAGGTCCATGTGGATGTATAGTGACTATCATTCACTTAGATCTGACCAGACAAGGATGGGTCTCCCCCTTATATATTAGCCTTGATAGTACCATGTAAAAAGTACATGTAATAGTACAAAAAACATACAAGCCTTGGTTCCCCACCCCAAGTTTCTTCTTTTCTTCCAGGGTTCATACATTTTTTTAACCAATAAATGTCCAAAACCTTTTCATGACTTTTCGTTGTCCTCAAGGCCAATTTTCCATGACCATACGTTAAAACATCAAAGCAGACATGGACAATAAAACCAAAAAACAACTAAAACTATAAAGATATAAAAAAATTATAACAAATTCTTAAAGCAATGTTGACACGATCTTCAATAAAAAAATGAGTTAGTTCCTGAGAGTATCATTATAAAGGCATATATATTACTGAACTAACTCTGAGCTGATGTATTTCTTAGCTCAAAATAGCTTTTCTCAGTCGATAAATGGAAACACGTGCAGATTTCCATGACTTTACCAAAACCTTCGGGGTATTTTAATTTTTTCAAAACTTATCCAGGCCTGGAAATTGCTATTTTCAAATTACATGACATTTCTAAGTTTTTCATGAACGTACAAACCCTGTTCTCCAATTCTGAGGGAGTTTTTTTCTTGTCTGTCGCTCACTGGGGGTTCTGTGTTTAGTTTTTTTTTTGTCTTGTTCTCTGTCCTGCTATCACACTTACATAAAGCTACTATATAAATACATTCCAATTAAAATAAATCTGAATAAAATGATTGTTCTAAAATCAACAGTGAATAATGAACCTATCCCTTTACCTTTCTGTAACAGGTGAGCCCTCAGGTTTGCGGGAGATGATGAAACGACAGCTCAGCCCTGCATCCTTTACCATCTGGTCACCAAGAAACTCGGCAAGTCGCTTGGCTGTGCTGATAGAGGTGGACTTCTGTTCGCCGTAGTCCTCCAGCTTACGGGACATAGAGCGGTTCTCCGAGATCAGCTCAAACAGCTCTGCGTCTGGCATGTTCGCCGCCTGGGGTAAGAAGAGATGCAGAACAAGTGCAGACCAGATTAATCTTTCAGTTTATATAAAAATACTCACAGAATTCCCTGCACTGGCAAAAAAAAAGATCATAAATCTCTTTACCTTGCTGTAGAGCACATCGAGCCAGTAGTCGGCCACTTTGGCGACTGAGTCGTAAACCTCCTCCAAAGTGGTGCCCTTAAGAAAGGCCTCGAACACAGAGGACTGGAAGATTTTAATGAGCTGGAGCTCTCCTCTCCTCTTCACCTCAAAGCCTTTCAGCTCAGCCAGAGAGCCGTCTTCATTAAACACGGCATACCTTTGAGTCAAAGAAACACATACGGTACACACCACTTCATCTATTATAATAAATCCATACCTCACAATATCAAGTCAGGCAAGAATAATGTGTCAATTTTTACAGCAATATACAGGGTTCATACAATTTTTAACCAAAAAAATAAATTTCCATGATTTTTCACGACCATATAATTTTTAAAACATCAGTGCAGACATGGACAATAAAACCAAAAAATGATTATAGTAGGTCTAAAATGAATCAGATAAAATGTTGACAATTTTTCGTAAAAATGTGTCAGATCCTGAGAGCATCGTTGTATAGGGCTAAATAACTGAATAACTTTTTTTTTTTTTTTTTTTTTTTTTTTTTAGCTCAAAATAGATTTTCTTCATCGATAAACAGAAATGCAAAGATTTGTAGACCAAATGTCCATGACTTTTTCTAAACTTTCTGGTTATTTTTATTTTTCTAAAACTTATCCAGGCCCGGAAATTGCAATTTTCACATACCATGACATTTCCAGGTGTTTCATGACCGTACAAACCCTGAATATAAATAAACTGGGATATTTCCTCACCTTTTTTTCAGCTTCTTGCCCTCTTCTTTGGAAGCAGGCAGGATCATGGCCAGGTACGGCCCGTCCACCTCAAAAAAGATGCTGTTTTCAGCCCTTGTCTCATAGGTGAGAGAGGCTGGATCCACCAGCTCCTGGTATTGATGATTAGTGAAACCCTCCTACAGAAGATAATAAAATAAAACAGATGTTATTATTAATAATAAAAAAAAAAAAAACATTGCCTGACACATAAGCATATGTATCACTTAATATCACTTCTTGTACAATACAAAAAATATATATTGCAACTGGGGCCTAATCAACACTGTATCAGAAGATATTTTTACAGTTTGAAGTTAACTTGCCTTGACCATGATGTTCAGCATGGCTCCAGGGTAACTTATGGTCACTTTAGGTTTCTTCTCATTGGTTGACTTGATGACAAAGTTCTCAGGGAAGGTGTTGGGAAGGACACACCAGATACCATCAGTGTCCAACTCCAAAGGTCGTCTGTTCCAACAAGAAAATAAATAAGCATTCACAAAGACACCACAATCAGTACACTGCACCTAGAAATTATTATTATTTAAAAAGAAATCAATTAATCTAATGTTTATTTACCCTGATTATTAGATGTGTGACGAGACACTCATTTCATAAGACAAGATAGACGAGACATGATACTGGGTTCACGAGAGACTTTAAGATTTTATAAATATATATATTTTTAATTTCAAAAGTTGAAATATATGAAATATATTTAAACTATTTTGAAAATACAGTATATTTGACTGAAACTCATAAAATGCAAAACTACATGGGATTTTTTTTATATTTTGAAAGCAATCATCTTGTAAGGGATGTCAATTCTTACTTATCATATGCAGTAAAAAACAGAACTGCATGCAATTACTGCAGCTGGTCCTACCATAAAATAACATTTCTTTCCAGTATGATCTTACATAAATCTCTTTAGACTTTATAATTATTGTCAGAAACCTGCCAGTGAGGAGGGTTCTGTATTCAACTGTCGATCCCCCTTGTGGGTGCTATACAGACATGGCAACCTATGACCAAATCTTTACTTCTCTGTGGTGTCAATAAATTGTCAGTGTGTGAGTGTCTGTGTCTGCGATTCCACATTACTAACGGAGTTTAAAGTAGAGCAGAACAGTGTTGTCCAAAATGATTGAAACAGTCGAAAAAAATTGCGATCTCTCATAACACATTCATTTATTACTCTAAAAGGTTTATTTAATCATAGTAAAGAAACATATGAATGTATAACATACAATATTAATGGATATATCCATTCTATTCTGCAACAAAACATCACTCAGTGTTAACAGTTAACCTCAGGTTTTATACCATAGCAACTCTTTACCTGAAATTATTAACTTTTTTTTTTTTTTACTTCACATATTAGAGAAAAATTTAAAATGGTTATAATGTGGAATTCTTTCATAACTGATGCATCACTTTTAAACACACTATGTAGTTCTTTAGTTTGCAGATAGACACCAGTTTTGAGTGGGCCTGGTCATCGTTCAAACATATTGAATACATTTTCTATGTGTTGACCTAGACCCTAAACAACATTATTTTCATATTGTTTAATATGAGAACAGGAAAGTCTCACCCAATCTGCTCGATCAGTTCTCTGGCCTGAGTGATGATGTTGGCTCCCGTGTGACACACAATTCCAGCCATCTCCATCGAATACCAACGTGCTCTACAGACATGGATCATATTTTAATAATTGTATGAACCTTAAACATTACATTTATATTTAAACTATAGTACAGCTACTATAACTATATAATTCTATCATCTAGTATAAGTACTATGTGGTGCACACCCTTTCCTCATGACGTATCCGTAGAAGGAGTTAAGGATGCACTTGTGGGCGAGCTGCAGAGACTCATAAAGGATCTCCATGTTCTTACAGCGCTTCACTTCAGCTGCATCACCAATCTCTTGAGCCGAAGACAGCTTTTTCTTCCACACCTAGAGAGAAAGCAGTAGTTAAAAGTAAATTTACAGCATAAACGTGTGTTCCTGGTAGGACTGGGTAGGTCACTTTGGTTTGAGTCCATACACAGTACCTTATGTAATCCTTTGAATTCATAACGGCGATCACGGAAAGCCCGGACCGTGTCGACGTAGAAGGAGTTCTCTCTCTGACAGATAGTCGTAACTCTTTCCTCCAGCCTGGTCAAGTGCACTTTCTTATAGGCCTTTCTGCAGTAATCTGGGAAATAACACAAGAACATCAATCCTTAATCTCCCTGATTGAATCATTTCAATTATAAAGTTCAATCAATCAGGTAATGTGCTAGGATTATTACGTGAGTGTTAGCATAAATATAATCTGTGTTTAATAGTGATGCATTGGTAGCCGAGTACATTATGTAGTAGTGTAGTTGTTAGTGTAGAGTAGTGCAGTGCTACAAAAAAATAGTTAATTTTGAGTTTGGTTGTGAAAGTCACATTATATAAACTTTTTTTTTTCTTTTTCAAATCAAGCATAGTGAAAAGAAATTAAGAAGATTAAAAAAAAATAGAGATTAGTTTTAGTATATGCACATATGTTAATCTTCCCGGGAGACTTTCACAGAATTACAAGAAGTTAATAGGAGGAGTGGGAGGTGTCTATGCGAATATTTTAAAGAAAGTTTCATTTGAGAGGCCTTTTTTTTAAGGGTGTTTATTTTCTGCTTGTGGACTTTACGTTGGACATATCATCGCTGTTCAATGAAAAACACTTCTTCTTTTTTGTCGATTTTTGGTTTACTACATAATTTGAACAGACACACTGTCCCTTACACTGCGCCCAAATTTCTTGATGAACGGACCAATAGAAACTCTTTAAAATGACCTGAAATAAACTCTTTTTACATTGACTGCCAAGTTTTTCTCTCTCCTGTAAAGTTGCTGTTTTGGAGTTAAGTGTTTTTCATTGGACAGCGATGATATGAACTCTGACTTCGAGGTGGGTTCATGTCCACTGCGGGTTCAGCGGGCTCTGGGGAACATCTGCTGGGTCTTAACAGTGGTGAGGGGACAGAAACGTGGCGTAAGTTGGCCCAGAACTCCAGAACAGTGCAGTCTCTCACTGGTGCCCAGTAGAGTTTGCTGAGCTGCTGATGTTTAGACAGTTGTGTTTTCTCTATTTCCTGTGCACTTGCTCAGAATTGAGGGATGAAGTTGTCTGTTCGTCAGCGCAGCAATGGGAACTAAGTATTGGATGTGGGTATCAGGGCCTTGATAGCAAATATGAGCGAGTACATGCATTAGCGAGTCCATTAGCATGCTATCGGGCCTGATACCAATATTGTTATTCATGCATCCCTACTGTTAAAGTCACAAGAGTCATAGGAATGCTGGTAGGTTATATTGGATTACCATACGAACGCTTCTCACCTCCCAGACGTTTCTTCTCATGTCGAGCTTGTTCCTCCCTGTTGAGCTCATGGAAAGCTCGAGGTCTCCCATTTGGAAACAGAGGGGGGAACTTCTCAGACTCCAACTGCTGCTGGATACGGTGGAACTCGCTACGACTGGCAGGCACTGCAAAGGAAGAGAAACGAATATGAAATGTGCCTAATGTATGAAACACATTTTACCCAAAACATTTCTCTGACCAGCATATGCTGGCATAAAAAAGTACTGGCCCCTTTATAGATTTTTTTTTTGTTTTTGCATTTGCTGCTTCAGGGCCGGGACAACTCAAGCTTGGGTTCTGCAGCAGGACAACGACCCAACACACACAAACAAGTCTGCTTCTGAAAGGCTTAAAAAACAAAAAGAAGGTTTTGGAGTGGCCTAGTCAAAGTCTGATTGAGATGCTGTGGATGATCTTAAGCAGGATGTTTATGCTGTAAGACACTTTATTGTGGCTGAATTAAAATAATTCTGGAGAGTGGACCAAAATTTCTCCACAGAGATGTGAAAGACTTGATGTCAGTTATCAGTAAAGCTTGATTGCAGCTGTTGCCGCCAAGGGTGGCACAACCAAGTTATTAGGTTTATGGGGCAAACACTTTTTCACACAGGGCTAGACTGGTTTGAACATTTTTTCCCCCTTAAATAAATAAAATTTTAATTTGAAAAGAGATTTTTTTTTATCAGGTTATCGGAAAATTCGGAAATTGGAAAAATATCAGTATGACAAACGAGCAAAAACAAAAGAAATCTGTAGAGGGCAAATACTTTTTCATACCATTGTATATGAGTAAATACACTCTGCTTTTCTCTATGACATAATATAGAAGTAGGCCACACAGTGACTTCATTAGTGTGTGTGCTGAGGCAACCAACTCACTGATCTCTCCTCTCCACTGCCAGGTCATCCTTCGCTGGCAGTTGGCTCCAGGCTTATTAAAATCACATGCTGCACAGGTTGCCTCATCTACCATGGCAGATGGCTGGAAAAGAAAAGTAGAAAAAAACAAATTTTGTGGCAGAAGACACCATAATCTGTTTCACCAGTGCATGGTAAAATCCATGGATGAGAATTACTGATCTACTCATTATAATACATTGTACCTTACAAAATGTGCACATCCCTCATATTTTATCATGTCCTTTTACTGGAAAACATAAGATATGACAACTAAATATGACACAACGTACAGTAGTGAGTGTACAGCTTGTAAAACAGTGTAAATTTGCTGTGAGCTCAAAGTAAGTAAACTTAGCCATTAAAGGATAAACTGCTGGGAACAAAAATAAGTGCACCCCCCCAAGTGAAAGTGGACAAATTGTGCCAACTCTTCCTTGCTACCAGTCAAGCATGGTGGTGATAGCATCATGGTCTGAGTCTGTATGAGTGCCTCTGAGGGATGAAATTGAACATGCACTATGACATCCTAAAGCAGAGCATGATCCCCTACCTCACCTTTTGTTAGATACAGCAGAGCTCTATCCGGACAGGATTAGTTTCTCAGGGGGACGTCTGTGAAAAATATTTCAAACTTCTACTCAGTGATAAAACTCTTGCATCCGGACTGCAATTGAAAAAACAGGAGGACCAGTTTTTTTTTCTTTTTTTTTTTTCTTTCTCGGTCACATGATCTCAGGTTTTGCACAAAGAGCGTGATGGTGACGTCCAAGATCTCTAAAAGACACTGCATCAGAGAAGAGACACTGACTCTTATTTTGGTTTGGGAAGAAGCCAAGAAGCTATCTGCGATGTTGGTTCAGCTCCTCTATTTCCACTTGCTGTTATGTTTATATGGATCTTTATGGAAACGTGCGCACAAACTGTAATTACGGTGCGCGGCAGTGGACAAATAGCCATTTTATTAAACACGAGGTGACGAAACTCAGAGATGTGCATCCGGACGGGACTAAAATGACCAGCGAAAAACAGTAGATAATTCAGACAGTAATTTTCTTAGAGGACTTTTGATATATTACATATATATATATATATATATATATATATATATATATATATATATATATATATATATACATATATATATATATATGTATGTATATATATATATATATATATATATATATATATATATATATATACATATATGTATATATATATATATATATATATATATATATACATATATGTATATATATATATATATATATATATATATATATATATATATATATATATATATATATATATATATATATAAAAAAAAAAAAAAAAACCCACACACACCTACATGGTCGTTCTCGATGGGAATAAAATCACAAAGGACCCACATAAAAGGGAAGATTACCCCAAATCCCCCTGAGAAACGATTCCCATCCGGATAGAGTTTTAGTCAGTTTTACCTTGTTTACGTAGCTCATTTATTGTCTATGTTTCTTACCTGCAGTCTGTTGGTGAGAATGATGTTGGGGTACATTGCCCCAACGTCCAGATGGTAAATAAGAGGGCACTCAATCCTATTTGGTACTTCCTTCAGGGAGATCAGCTTCTTCTTGATCTCATCGCAAACCTGAGAACAAAAGCAAATGGGAAAATTGAGCAGAAATTGTATAACTAGCTATTTAACTTTACTATTGACCAGGCAAGCTATTGTATTTAGTTATATTTCAATTAATCTAATCGATATTGTCTAAACACACATACCTCATTGAAATTTGTGACCTGCTCTAGAGGAATATTTTCTTCTTCCTCAACTGCGTGACGAAGAGTCCTTTCAACCCTCTGAAGCAGGAAGTCGAAGGCTGCAGGGTTCTGTTGACAGACGATGACAACCAATAGAAATTAAAATTTGAAATATTTTAAAGAACAGTGCCAGTCTTTCCACTCAAGTTTTTATTTCTTACATTAAATTTACTTTGGGAACAAAAAGCTAAGCAGAACGGAACAAAAGACAGCAGTGGAAGCATACCATTTTGAAACGGCAGGGGATGTCACTGCGGAAGACTCCAGACTCCAGGGCCTCGACGTGACCTCCCACATAGGTCTCAGAGTCTAAAACATGACCGTCATCTGTGAGTTTATTGAACACTTGCTCCTGCTTATTGGGGAAAACAATGTTGGCATGGAAAGCCTGCACCATCAATAACGCCTCGCACAGCGTCCCTGAACCTTTGCGCAATACCTGAGGGGGAAAGAAAAAAAAAATATATATAAAAAAGCACAACATGTCACACAGAGAGAACAATAACGGTGCATTTACACTGCTCCATCGCGTCAACGCACATGGTCAGACTGCCCCCCTCCAACTGGTCATATGTGGGCGTGACATAGGCGTTCCCTGCGTCGTCCAATTAAATCATTCTAATAAATTTAAATGCTTTTATACAAGCTATTATTTTTTATGAATTAAAAATATATAAATGTGTATTAATAAATATAAATGTTCGATTGAGCTTTATTACACTGTCTAGTGAACAGAATATAGGCTAACAAAAGCAAATCTATCCAATTAAATTATATATTAATATTTTAAAAACCCACTAGAGACCCCAACAATCTCTGCAGAAAGTGTTAAAATTATATATTTTATACCCATTTACCCCTCACTTTAGCAGAGCCAATTGACCCACCCACTCACGCACTACATCTCCCCATTTCTTGCTATGCTCTTAAAACAATACAGCGGCCAATGCAGCATCAATAGACAGCCAGCATGTTCAGAGGAAAGCACCGAATCCCCTGCTCTGATATATCAGCCAACAGATGCCTGTGCTGGCCAGCACCATATTGAGAGCATCCTGAGCAGCTGCATCACTGCCTGGTTTGGGACCTGCACCGTCTCTGACCGCAAGACCCTCCAGCGTATTGTGAGGACAGCTGAGAGGATCATCGGCGTCTCTCTCCCCTCCATCACGGACATCTACACCACCCGCAGCATCCGCAAAGCAACCAGCATTGTGAATGACCCCACCCATCCTTCACACGAACTGTTCTCCCTCCTGCCTTCGGGAAGAAGGTACCGCAGCATCCGGTCCAGCACGACCAGATTCTGCAACAGCTTCTACCCCCAAGCCATCAGACTCCTCAACTGCAGAGACTGAACTGATGGTTTTTCTGTACATGCACACACACTCTTACCCGACTTACCCCAGAAAATGGAAAGCACTAAAAACCCTACTACCTCACTGGACTCTATTGTACACTGTGTAATAGAGGTAATTACTACCTCACTGGTCTTTTTTGCACACTTTTTGCACACTGCATAATTTGCACACTGTCTTGTTATTTATTATTCTTTGTCTGTATTGTGTTGTATTGTCTGTCTGCACTTTTGTACTGTTGCACTAATGTTCTGTCTACACTGTGTTTATGTGCACCATGGTCCCTGGAGGAACGTTGTTTCGT
This sequence comes from Astyanax mexicanus, assembly GCF_023375975.1. NCBI lineage: Eukaryota > Metazoa > Chordata > Actinopteri > Characiformes > Acestrorhamphidae > Astyanax > Astyanax mexicanus. Next base: position 31,310,639 of record NC_064429.1, read on the forward strand.
TTCACTGTGTACTCTGTATATAGCTGAAATGACAATAAAAACCACTTTGACTTTGACTATTGAAAGCAATGAGGCAAGAGGGCGCCATCTACCCATGGCCAACTGTGTTCTCTCAGTCTTACAAATTATATTTCTAATAATAATAATAAAAATTGTTTTTATAATTTACATAAAGTCTAGAGTAAAGTCTTGCTTGACCATGTTTCTTCAAGTACAAACCTTTCCACATTCTAAAAGGATATGAACATTCTAAATAAATAAGTAAATAAATAAAATAAGTGTGACTTCCACTCAAGAACAATTCTAACAATTGAATGCACATTATAAATTACACACACAAACATATATATTAAAAAGAAACACATTTTAATGATCTGATATTCTCACTGTGGAATTTTCTGACACCACCTACCTCATCCGGCTCCATGGGAATGATGGTGCACAAAGCGAAGATGAATGGATGTACGTATTTCATATACAGGTAGTATGTGGCCACTGCATCCGACACTGAGTAGGTAGCCAATGTCTAAAGACAGATGAAGAATAAAAATACAAAATGTTGATAAGAAGGAGAAAAAGGAGGAGATCCTTATTATGAAATTTACTTATGATGCGATTCATTTTCAATATCATAATTTATGATTTGAGCTTTTTTTTTTTTTTTTTAGTATAGTGTCTACCTGTGGTTCTTCAGTAGCCATTCTGCACATCTCCTCTGGATCCAGCTCCACAGGGTCATAGCTCAGCTTGGCCTTGGCTGCTGCCTTGAGATTATGGCTACCAACTGGCAGGTAACTGTCTCTTTTTACCCATCTAAGAATGTGTGTAACAGAGGGACAATGAATGGTCTGTCACTGAAAGTGTCTCATACTTGTGGATGCTTTTTTGTATTGAACTTCTCCCTTTAATGCTGCTAATCTACATGCAGCTCTTACCTCAGACAGTCCATGTGAATGGCCTGGCTGGCTTTGTATTCACCCTGGTTATCCTTCTGAAAGCCAATCTCCTGGTGCATGCTGAGGCCATGGATGGCAGCACGTGTCTCCACAAACGGCCTAACAGAAGGAAAAACGGTTAGATATTATTTTCACTGAGGTTAAAAAAAAAAATACTCTGTATACTACCCAGATACAAATATTATACTATTTGATATTTTTAATCATACCAGTCAAAAAAGTCCCCGTTGTAGGTCACAAATATGTTAGGTTTGGTTTCCTGAACGTGCTCAAACCATCTCTGGATGAGAGCAGCCTGAAAGTATATAAAACAAAAAAAGAAAAACATGTCTTGTTAGTAAATTATCTAAAAGCAAGCAGCATCTGGTGATAGAACTGCATTCAGATTTCATTCTCTCGTTTACCTCATCAGCTTCATTAAACACAGTAAAGGGTCCCTCGTACTCTGGCTTAGGGGTGAACTCAAAATCCTCAATATCCTCAGAGACAATCTCCCTGTTTGTGATCAGGAAACCCTATCAGAGGACAAAACAAGCAAGTGAGACACTTAATTCAGTGCGAAGATTTCCTTTAAGGGAAGGTTTAACATTAAAAAACTAGGGGTGTCATGATTCTCCAAATCCTTGATTCGATTTTATTTCCGATTTTAGGATCCCGATTCGATTCGATTCTCGATTTTCTTTTGTTTACAGCAGAGAGGACTATGCCAGTTTTAGATTAGTCTTTGGTCAGTCATTGGTTTGATTCATCAAATTTACAATATCTTATTTCAAAAGGTGGGCTTGATATAAGTGATGCAAAGTGATACAAGTGATCTGTAATACACCACATTGAGTGATCTGTAATACACCACATTAGGCTCTAATGGTCAAATTTAAATAATTTAATTAAGATATATATGTAATGCCATCTAGTGGCTTTTTTGGGAGCAGCAGTGTGCGTTATTAAAACAGCAATGTGCAACATAACAAAATAAATAATAAAAAAAATACAGGAACAGTCATGTAAAAAATAATAGAACAATTAGAGACTTAACAAACTGAACTCTATCCTACTATTAACAGTTATATAATAACAGTTAAACATGAAAAATAAGACTCCCTGAGAATTACATGTTTTTTTCTTTAATAAAGATATATTATTAACTTTATCTGAGAGAAAGATGCTCCTTAAGGTACCGAAACTATTAACATATTTGAAGCTAGACAAAATAATTGTTCTTTTTATATTTTATATAGTTTTTTCTTTAAGAAGATGAGAATGTCCACATTCTCTGGAGAAAGGGCTGCTCTTTGAGCATTCACAATGTCTGCGCTGCGCCATTTGCCTAGCATGCTGCGCCATTTGCCTAGCATGCTGCGCCATTTGCCTAGCATGCTGCGCCATTTGCCTAGCATGCTGCGCCATTTGCCTAGCATGCTGCGCCATTTGCCTAGCATGCTGCGCCATTTGCCTAGCATGCTGCGCCATTTGCGAGGCTCGAGACCATGACATAATTTCGATCGATTTCAATAAAATATCGAAATTGTGACACCCCTATAAAAAAAACGTATTTCTAAATTCATTCTTTTTTTTTCCCCCCTTAATCTCCTTTCATATGAATCCCCCCATCTCAATGACCACAAAGACTTCTTTATGATCTGCCTTAGTTCTCGGATCAACTTAAGAGCCCTACACAACACTTAGTGAAGATCACTTACCTGCCCATCAATCATATAGGAGATCATCATAATCTGGTCTGTTTCTGCATCAGGGAACTTAAGAGGGAGCTTTGTGGTCTCAATATCAAATGCCAATACAACAGGATCCTGTAAAAGAGAAGCTATACAATCAATACATAAACTGCATTCGATGAATTTTGTGTTTTAAGCGGACTACTCTGACTATTACACATAAGCTCAATATATTGAATAGAATATTTTACTTTTAAAAATCAAAACTGCCACCTTACAGAAATACCTGTAACTTTATTTCGTAATGGGTACAGTACTGTAGTAGTGATACTAGTACTTACAGGTCTTTCAACAAGATCATCCCTACGCACAATCTCAGGAGGGTATGCACTGCCTCTGTACCGCACGTTATACCAGTGAGCCTGAAATCAAACAAGGTTAGTTTAAATCAACATCAAATCTAAATACTGGAGACAAAGTTAACTAATTTAAACCTGTCAGCACAATATTAACACCTAGCTCCACTAGAAAACTTCGTAGCACAGTGCAAAACATGGATGGGATGAGACCACACATGCAAATGTGTTCTATACAACATAATTCTTAATTATGAATCTGTGGAGTGTGTTCTTACCACATGGATCTTGAGGTCAATGGACAGCCTTACATGGTAAGGTACATCATACTCCCTCATATCCACAATGTTGTCTAGCTGGTCAGACATTTTCTTTGATGTACCATCTTCATCAGCTGTCATCACATTCCCACCTGCGAGTACACTACAACACAAATCACCAAAGGTGAACATCTTATATAATCAGAACATTCTGATTAAATATTGTGCAATTTGTGTAATCATATTGTTTCAATTCAGGTTACATTTGCATGAAAATAACATAAAACTGTAATGAGTTTCATATAAAACCATAATAATCAAAGAGAATGGCAATTATTATGTGTAATTTCTAAATTGGGATGTATGAAAAATACCTGCACAGCATGCTGGTGTAGGCATCATTAGATTTCTCTCTCTCCCTGTTTTTTCTAACGGCAGGTGAAATCTCTCGCTTCACTTTGATTAGGTCGTCCACTGTGTTAAAGGACAGTTTGATGTAGTTCCTCTTCAGACCCACCAGGTGGTTCGGCTGGAATAAACAACAGCATATTAAAACAATACTAAAATGAAAGTAACATAATATAAATAGAGAGAAATTTCTGAATTTATAAGCACATAAAAGGTTTGAAAGACTGACAGACAATCTGATATGCAACAGAGTTACAATGATGGGTGTAAGAAAATATCAATATCCTCGAGAATCACAAAAATATTTTGTAATACTGTATCGTTTCTTAAAAAACAGCAATATTTTTAAAGAATAGTTCACATGCAAAGATTGCTGTCAGCCTCTAGACATCAGTGCTTAATTCTTAAGATGCCACTGTTCTTACTGAATAAAAAAAAGTTTAATAAAACCCAATAAAAGCCATCACATATCTTTGCACACAGTATTACAATTAACATGCTGTGTCATAAAAATTAAAAAAGGCTAAATAAATTATGTAAAAATGTAATGTGTCTCATTACCAGATCTAGATCCTCTTTGGGCACAATCTCCAGTTTTGCCACCTTTCCTTGGTACTTCTTTGACAAGTAGGAGACGACTTCTCTCTCACAGTTCTACAGAATTTACAGAAAATAAAGAGGTCACATTGGAAAAACCCTACTTTATATGTTGTACTAAATGTTTGTAGATACATTTTTATTCTTACCTTTTTAGTGGCTATGTAGAAGTATGGCTTAAAGGGTAAAGCCACCTACAAAAATAAACAGTGAATGTTAAAGGATGAAATAGAGAGGGAAACAAATTAACCAAACCATCAACTGCTGATTTAGTAACATTATTCCTAACCTTGAATCTGCTGCCATCTTCCTGAATGAAGTAATAATCCACAGCACTGATCATCCTCTTGTCATCATCCAAAATCTCCGTCTGGCAGAAGTGAGATATCACAGGAGTTACTGAGAGCAGTGAAAACTCTACAGATTGCTTTATTAGGTGCTTAGTGTTATGATGTTTTCATGAATTTGGGTTAATTATTTCTTATACATTCTTAATTTGTATTAAATGAACAGACATTTAACAGAGTATTATTATTATTATTATTGTGTATATGACCCTTTTGACCACGTACCGGATGCATGTTGATCAGCCATCCAGTTTTTTCTCCAGGCTCCTTCATTCGCTCAAATCCGAAGCGTGTGTCCATTCCATCAGTAAACTGACTTCGTTCAAGCCGCTTGACGGCAGACATGCCGGGTCCATCATCCCTTTAGGCAAAACAATTCATTACATTAGCACATTTTTAATAAACAGTAGCTGTAGTGATATTATAACACAGTGGAAGCGGCTGGGAACAACAGCAACTCGCTTTATCAGTGTCAAATCAGAGTATCAGGTATAAAAGAGCATCAGTGTTACTTGTAGTGTATCTTCCTTTGGTCAAGTTCTGTCATATTTTTCTTTTTGCCTTGGATGTCTTGAGTGACTTTATGTTTTGAAATTTATTTTAACGTGTCTGAATTACTAAAATACAAGTAAAATATACAGACCTTTCACAATAACAATTTATTATTGCGATATACAATATCATAGAATATTTTTTTTGTAATTAATCATAGCTTAAAAAAAAGTATATATCAAAACCCACCACATATCTTTGGATACAAAATCACAATCAATATGCTGCATCATGCACATATAATAAGACAAAATGAATGAGGGAAAATTTTTAATGGGTCTCATTACCAAATCTAGATCCTCTTTAGGCACAATATCCAGGTTTCACGATTATACAGTGTTAAAATATTGACTATTCAGTAGAGGTGGGCGATATGGCTCTAAAATAATATCACGATATTTCAGGGTATTGTTTGCGATAACGATGTACTTGGCGATATAGGAAAACTAAAATAATTCATTCATTTCAGGAATATAGTATAATAGAATAACATAATAATCATAATGTGGGAAAATAAATAATATAGCATAAAATAATATAATGCAACAAATAATATTGCAGAATATTTAGTGCATGCATATAAACTGCAAACAAACAATTATACAATAAATACACCTAAAGCTTCACAGTAAATAATAGACTACTTTTAAAACAAAACAAGGCCTATTATCACAATATGGATTTTTAATATCATGATATTTCTGTGTCACGATATAATATTGCCCACCTCTACTATACAGAACACACATATTTATTATGAACACCCAGCTCTGCTGATTTAATATCAGAACTTACACTCTACATTTAAGCTTTTGGATTTAATATCAGACAATAATTAACCCAAAAAAAAGATTAATCTAAACACACATTATCTAATAAGTTTCACAGCAGTTCTGTTCTGCACTCAGCAACGTCTTAGTGATTTTACATATGTCTCCATACCAGATATTTAATTAGTGACAATACTTAACCTACCTAACCTAGTTTAAAACCAAGGTAGCTCTCACTTTAAGCTTTACATTTTAAAATCAGACTGTAATTATCCCCTAAAATAGAAGATAACACCAAACACACGTTAAATATATTTACTGCAGCTTTGTTTTATACACTCAGCAACATTTTAGGCCTGATATTTCTTTCCATTCTCAGGTTATATTCTGGTTACTCCTCCTCCTACTGCTGCTGTTAGTTGTCAGTGTTGTGAGAACTTACTGCTGGTTGTCTTGGTCTCCTCCATCCCGGTCTACTCTGAATCTTCCACTGTTCTGTAGAACCATCCTGAATTAAGCTACTAACCGCTGGCTAGTAAGTTAACTAGTAAACAATCTGAGTACAGAGGCTCTATAGAGCTTAAGGTGTCTGGAAAGGTTAGCTAGCTAGCTAAGCTAGTTAAGCTAAACCCCCGCTAGCTAACTAACCACTACTCTTGTCATCCAGCGCTAGCACAGCTAGCTATCGTAACTACTTACAAACATATATAAGCGATTTACATTCAATTCTCTCTATTTTCTCAGCCAACACAACTATATATCACATCTCCGTAACAAGTAGAGTGTGCCGGTTGGCGTTAAAGCGCATATAAAATAGAGTTTCTTGAAATTTTTCTCTAATATTCGCGGCTATTTTTACTGTTTTCCCCAGTCTGAGTTTGGCGGGTTTTTGCCCTACTTGCCGCGAGAGCCCATCAGCTTCCGCGCGCACGGCTCCGCCCCTTGATGCCTGTTGACCAATCGGGGCACAGATTGGCACATGGAAGCTCCTGGATCGCGTCCCAAATGGCTATACACCCTATGTAGGGCACTAGAAATTGACAGCTGCTGCACTCAACTAAGTAGTGAACTTATATGCAGTATATATGGAGCATTGTTGCTATTTGGGATTGGTCCTTGGTGCATTTTAGAAATCATTTTTTTGCTAAAAAAAAAAAAAAAAAAGCATTGCTCCTGAACTAATGACTATGGAAGCCCATTTCCGCCACCTGAAGAAAAAAAACGTCCTCAACTAAGTCATAATTATGAGATAGAAAAGTCATAATTATGGGATAGTAAGTCATAATTATGAGATAGTAAGTCATAATTATGAGATACTAAGTCATAATTGTGAGATAGTAAGTCATAATTATGAGATAAAAAAGTCATAATTATGAGATACTAAGTCATAATTATGAGATAGAAAGTCATAATTATGAGATACTAAGTCATAATTATGAGATAGAAAGTCATAATTATGAGATAGAAAGTCATAATTATGAGATGACTTTTTATCTCATAATTATGACTTTCTATCTCATAATTATGACTTTCTATCTCATAATTATGACTTACTATCTCATAATTATGACTTACTATCTCATAATTATGACTTTCTATCTCATAATTATGACTTACTATCTAATAATTATGACTTTTTTATCTCATAATTATGACTTACTATCTCATAATTATGACTTAGTTGAGGACGTTTTTTTTTTCTTCAGGTGGCGGAAATGGAATAAATGACTGTATCTAAACCTGTTTAAATGTTTTTTTTTTTCAGTGTTTAAAGTGGAAATAAACTATAGCGTTATTACGTACCCCCCTCCGTGTTTTTATTACGATGACTTTGCTAATATTATATTATAATATATTATAATATTATTTATCTTTAATATTAATGTTGAGGATTCTTTAAATTTCACTTATTTGTTTATTATGTTTACCTTTTATTTTTCTGCTTATTCAATTCCTTGTTCTAACCTTCTAATATACAGGCAATAGTGATATAAATTGCAATTGTCCTAAATAACTGTATTAAAGAATACTTTAGTAACACATATTAATCATCCCATTCATTTATTAAAATCCTGTTAAATAAATGCATTATTTATGAGAACTGAAATGTGAAAATACTGAAAAATACTGTTTAGATAGGGTTAGGTACTATATATGTGTTTGTATGCGTGTGTGAAATAAAATTATCTTAAGAATACACTACTGCAGCAAAATGAAGCTTACATTTTATTATTGTATACGATATGATATGGCACACCCCTAACTGAGATTTTAAAAAATACAAGACTTTTTAACAGATTTTTAACAAAAGTTAGTGATCCAAAATGTCATGATACTAATAATAATGCACTCCAAATATCTCCATATATCCTAAAATAAAGTCGAATAAATGATAATGGACAGATATAATCTTTCTCTGGTAGATATATAATGGGAAATGAGAAGAGTGTGAATTTTTATTTTGCTAAAAACAGCAAAAAAGCAGTACCCTGATGTGATAATTAGTGCTGGGTGATATTGCACGATATTTCATGGTATAAAACCGTTCATGATATTGAAAAATGCTTATAAAAACATATAATAAATAATACAAAGTAAAAACATGAATGAGCGAGTAAGTGAGAGAATCCACCAATCAGAATCGAGAAAATCACGCATGGCAACTGCTGGGGAGACTCCGCCCATAGGAGCGATGAGGAAAGTAGCAACAGCTAGCCTAGCTTAGCTAACTAACTGGTTGTTTGGCTTAAAATATCAGTTATGCTCTTTATCTTTCTAAAGCAGCAGCTTTTAAAATTTGCCTGTTACATAAAGTGAGCTTTAGATAATATCTGAGAGGAGGGGCCTTAAAGAAAACCTGATTTTTAGGGGTTGGTTTTTAGGTTGGATAGTTAGCCAGCCTTAGCTTAGCAACGTTAGCTTAGCAGAATGGAAGGCTGAGAGTCTGTCAAACTCTGCTGCTGCTGCTGCGTTTATTATTAGCTAGTTAAACAGGTTTATATAAATATAATAATGGTAAATATGCTGAATATGGAGGATATTAGGCTACTATGAGCTTCTGAGTTTAAAGCTCCGCACTGTCTGCTAGCTCTGGTGGTTTGTTTTAGTCAGAAACCCGCCCCCCTCCTTCTCCAGGCCGAGCTGTCTGATTTCTCCCCCCGTGGCGGTCACACAGCGCCGGGTAGAGCTCCAGCTGAATGTCATGGTTTCCTGGAGCCATGTCTTGTAAGTCCAAAGTGGCCCCGAGTGTGGACTTCGACCACAGCTGCTCGGACAGTGTTGAGTATCTGACACTCAACTTCGGTCCCTTCGAGACCGTCCATCGCTGGAGGCGACTCCCACCCTGCGACGAGTTTGTTGGGGCAAGGTAAGCACCAGGGCTGGACCCCCAAAATACAGAGGTTTCAGTATAAATACAGCTCTGGAAAAAATTAAGAGACTACTTCAGTTTCTGAATCAGTTTCTCTGGTGTTTGAGTAAAATGAACATTGTTATTTTATTCTATAAACTACAGACAACATTTCTCCCAAATTCTAAATAAAAATATTGTCATATAGAGCATTTATTTGCAGAAAATTAATGAACAAATTGTTGGAATAACAAAAATGATGCAGAGCTTTTAGACCTCAAACAATGCAAAGAAAACAAGTTCATATTCATAAAGTTTTAAGAATTCAGAAATCAATATTTGGTGGAATAACCCTGGTTTTCACAATTTTCACACATCTTGGCATGTTCTCCTCCACCAGTCTTACACACTGCTTTTGGATAACTTCATGTCACTCCTGGTGCAATAATTCAAGCAGTTCAGCTTGGTTTGATGGCTTGTGATCATCCATCTTCCTCTTGATTATATTCCAGGGGTTTTGGATTTGGTAAAATCAAAGAAACTCATAATTTTTAAGTGGTCTCTTATTTTTCTCCAGAGCTGTAGCTACCTATGAATAGAGAGAAATTGGTGCCTAATTGAAAACCAAACGCTACCGTAAAAAAATGTAAATGCAATCCACAAGATGCATTGCTTTTCTTCACTAACATGCTGAATACATGCCAGAATGAAATGCAAAACCACTATTGCATTACATTTTCCTGCACTTTTTTATTATCATTAAAAAAACAGTACACAAGAATTTACATTTTCAAAACCAAACGCTTAATTCGTATCAGAATTGCACTTGAAATGCATCTCAACAAAATCATCTTAACTGCATTGTATTCCACTGTGCAGTGCTGTGAATGTTCAAAAGCAAATCACACTGCACAGGATTGCATTTCGTCTAGGAGCATCGTGGAGTGAGTGTCAAAATGAAATGTAATCGCTGTCCAATCAGAACCCACTACTCAAGTTGGGACGGGGCTGAGAAAACTGAAAATGAACTTAGGGTGTAGTAAAACATGATAACAAACATGAGTACAAGCCTTTGTTGAATAGCCCACCTCCATTCACCTCCAGCATTCAGAAATACAGTGCTTTTAGCTGATACTCCCAACTAACAGGCTTACAATGCTAGTGATAGGGGCATAGTGCTGCCCATGCAAAGAAATCACTTTTTACACCAGTAACAAGCTCAAAGTAGCTTCACACTTTATTGGTAGAATTCTGAGGCCCCGGACGTTTAAAACGACACACTGAGATCTTTGAAAGTGCAAACTATTAAACTATTTTTTTTAATTGAGTAAACTACTGTAAATAATTCCGTAGCCACTTATGTGGAAGCTACTGTGAATAATTGAGTACTAATGTAAATTGACAAGCTGAAATGATTTAGTAACTACTACAAGTCGTCCACTAACTACTATCAATTTTAGGGTAACTGCAACAAATGATTCACTAAACATACTGCTTTTTTGGGTTCAAAGAGTTAAATATGTAAATAGCATAACTTTTTGAACCCCAAAGAGTTGTATGTTTACTAAATCAATTTATTCAAAAAATTGTGGTATTGTCAGTATTTGGTCATCGTTAAGTTATTGATTTATCTTTGTCCCCTTACAGACGCAGCAAGCACACAGTGGTGGCGTACAGGGATGCCATCTACGTGTTTGGAGGAGACAATGGGTAAGAAATTGGATGCTGGTGTGAAACATAATATACGTCAATAAATTAACCAGCTATTGAAAGTCTCACTAATGATATTGTTGCAGGAAAAACATGCTTAATGATCTGCTGCGCTTTGATGTGAAGGACTGCTCATGGTGTCGGTGGGTAAATTGAATTTTAAAGGATTATTATTTGTTTTTATTATTATTTATTTTTTTACAAATGCAATGCTTTTTAAAATCATATTATTCATGTATTTTAATTGAACAGGGCCTTTACCACTGGCACTCCACCAGCACCCAGATATCATCACTCTGCAGTCGTGTATGGGAGCAGCATGTTTGTGTTTGGTATGTGTATTTTTTATTATTATTGTTATTATAATATATATATATATATATATAATATGCATACATACATATTTTAGTACTGGTACTGAGTGCATGTTTTAAAATTAATCTCAGAAATATGAAGGACGCTCCCGGATAGAGGGTGGATGTGTTCAGTTACATTAGCAGCTCACCTGATTTAACATCCTTAATCACTGATTTACCAAACCAACTGTTGATATGATGAGGACTATAAATAACACTGAACTCCTTGAGGAGAGCTTTGAAGATGTTTTAATAAGCACCGTGATGTAAAAAACCCTACTTTTTCTTATGAAAAATATTACTAATGTATTTATTTTAATATTAGTGTTCTTCTGAGTAAATAGTCTCTTTTTGCCCAGATAAGGAGCTTTTTCAATCTAATTTTCAAAGGTTCGTAAAGTGCACAGGTACATAATCAGTTTCAAGATATAGATACATTGTCAGTTCAGGACTTTAGGCAGAATGAATTGGCATAACATGTGAGACACACTTTATTTTGTCCAGCAGGTTGTGCTAGAGACCAACTGTTAAAGAATGTTATGATTTTGTGTTTGTTTTTATTTTTTCACAGTGAATGAATATTTCACAATGTGTGCTTTATTTTTGCTAATATTTGTTTTTGATGAACACAAAAATTGGACATTATAATGAATAGCAACAATGTTTAAGCAAATATTTTGTTAGGACTATTCTTTTTAGTAGAGCAATTTCGTAGGGCAATTGTTACTTTGTTAAAATTCTTACTTATTTTTTTAGCTTATGTTTGTCATATTCCAATTTTAAAGTCTGAATGTTCTTAATCATCAAAAGTTAATTCCATTGTTATGGGACTGTATGTATCAGTGGCATAAAATGGTTTTAAAATGACAAAATTTATCAGGATTATTTCTGGGACTGCATATATTGTCCACAAAAACAAAAAGTTATGCGTTTCATGCATTTAGTCCTGTTTAACCACATTGTGATAGTGATTCGTTTTGCTGTGTCAACATGTCTACAAAATGTCTTCAAATATTGTGATATAATATTTTTTACCGTATTTGCCAGCTCTACTGATTTAATATACACTGGTGAGCTTGCCCTGGGCAAATATGTATATTCTAATTATATATAGTTTAATTGTAGGCTTTGTATTATACATTAATCACTGTCTTTGAATGTTTCAGGTGGATACACGGGAGATATCTACTCAAACTCCAACCTGAAGAACAAAAATGATCTGTTTGAGTACAAGTTTGCTACTGGCCAGTGGACAGAGTGGAAGGTGGAGGGGAGGTAGGACAATATGATAGTGTGGATATCTGGTCTGCATGTAAAATCTACTGTAGTCTTGAAGATGCTGTTTATCTACACTTTATGTGATTTATGTGTGTTTCAGATTAGTAGCCAGGTCTGCTCATGGTGCCACAGTCTATAACGACAAGCTGTGGATTTTTGCTGGTTATGATGGAAATGCAAGGTAAGTTCATAAGAACTACTTTAATTCACAATGTTATTTAAAAATGCTAAATGTGTTTATTGATCTATGATGATGTTAAACAGGTGTTTTTTAATAAATATAACATTTAGTGCTATAAATGCTGTGAATACGTATATCAGATTTAGTTTTCTCTCCACAGACTGAATGACATGTGGACCATTGGGCTTCAGGATCGGGAGCAGGCTTGTTGGGAAGAGGTAAGTAAGGCTTTTGAGGGTTCTTTTTAAAATTTTGACTAACTCTATAACCTGTTTAGATCATATGATATTGAATTGAAGTGTCCTGCAATCAAGAATACTGTACATTCACTTTTTTTCTGGGGCTCATAGTGTTTGAGATTTAGGCAGGTTTTAGTGCTGATTCAAGAATACATAACTTATTGTTAGGTATTGTAAAGATATATAGCTTACAAAAAAAAGAATGTAACCATATATAATTTATTTATACATTTATTTCTGTTAAAAAATGAAGACTATAGCTTTATATAAATTACTATATTACTATAGCTAATCTATGATTCTTTTTATTAATATAGTAGTAGCTGTAGTAGTCATTATTAGTATTGTTGAAGCAGCTTTAAGAGAAAATTGGTGTTTTTTCTTTTGGGCTCCTCCTACAGATGAGGAGTCTAATTGCCCTGAATGCTGTAATCCTGAAGGTGTTAATTACTACGAGATATCAGGCTACATTCACATTAACATTGACTCAAATCTGATTTTTTTTGCTCAATGTGGCTCTGATCTGATTTTTTTTCATGGCTGTGTGAACGTGCCAAATCTGAGTTTTTTCAAATCAGATTTGAGTCACTTTTATATGTGGTCCTAAATCTGAGATGTGTCTGATCAATGGACATGCCACATGAATGTGAATGGTCAAATCTGAATTCATGCATCTTTTTGCTTTTACGCTGCAGTACGTGCTTCTCTCTTGCCAACCAACACATCTCTTGGTGCAGCTGTGCAGCTATAGCTGCGGAAAAAAAACAGCAAAAGCAAACTGCCTGGTCTTTTTTTTTTTTCACCTCCTCGACCTGAGCATGAACTTCAGACCAGCTGTTTACTCTCCACTCCAGCAAAAAGATCCATTCCCTTTTATAAAGCTACGAATCTCAAATATGAGTTTTTTTTTTTTGTTGTTGTTGGTGAAGAAGGCGACGTTTATACAGGCATCAATGTGACAAGTGAGGCGTTTCAGGGACAGATTCATTCACATTACAGACAGATACAGATCACTTACATTTGTGAATGTGAACCGTCTAATTGGATTTGAGCAATGTGGCTTGTAATGTGAACATAGCCTTAGACACAAAATGATGTTTTTTTCCTTATGCTGTTCCCCACCAGATTGAACAGAGTGGTGAGATTCCTCCCTCCTGCTGTAACTTCCCAGTGGCTGTGTGTCGAGACAAGATGTTTGTCTTCTCAGGCCAAAGTGGAGCCAAGATCACCAACAACCTTTTCCAGTTTGAGTTTAACGGACACATGTAAGTATTCTAACATACATTTTATAATGTGCATCTCGTTGAATATTTATCTATTAAATAATAAATTAAATCAGTAAGAGAACTGTTTTGATTAGAAATGTGTTGATAATTTGTTTTTGGATCACACTCAGCTGTATTGTAAGATGTTCTTCATGCTCTCCACAGATGGACACGTATCCCAACCGAGCACTTACTGAGAGGGTCGCCTCCACCGCCCCAGAGACGCTATGGCCACACTATGGTAGCCTTTGACCGCCACCTTTATGTGTTTGGAGGGGCAGCAGATAACACCCTTCCCAATGAGCTCCACTGCTATGATGTGGACTCGCAGACATGGGAGGTGATTCAGCCCAGCACTGACAGTGAGGTAATTAATACCAGTGTTTAATTATCACCATTAAAAGTTAAACTCAGTAACTCGGCACATTATAATATTCTTATTTAAAGGCATCAAAACATGTAATGCAGTAAAAACAGAAAGCCAGGTATAAAGCAAACTACATCATTATTACTGTCTCTTTCCCAAAAATACAGTTAAGTACCAGCATTTAAAGAAATGTAATCAGAATTTTGTCTGTGATTTTATTACAGAATATTTTTGTGATTAATACAGTTCTTTTCTTAAGAGATTGGCATCAATAAACCAATTCTAATTGTGATTCTTTGATTTACATTTAAATACCTATTATCAAAAGCTTAGTCTTAAGCAAGAAAAAGTGAGATTAACCAATCAATCAACCTTTATTTCTACTCGGTAATACATTGAGGGTTTTCCTAATTTTTAATGCAGCTGAGCATTTACAAAATGAAAGTTATAATGAAAAATAAGTTTAAATTATAAAAACAAGCAAACAGTTAAAAGATTTAATTAAGAAGAAATAAAATAACTTCAAAATAAAAATATACGCAGACAGTCTAAAAAGTAAATCAATAAAACAAAGAGATATTATTTAAAATAATAAAATATAAACACAATTAAAGAAATAGAGGACTCAAAGAACATCAAAATTATAAAAAAGGGTAAATGATGGAACTAAAATAGTAAAGTTAAAAAAGTTAACGACAAAATAAATTAAAGAAAAAAGGCAAAAGGCCAAAAGTAAAACTAGTCATAAAACAAGTAAAAGGATGAACTTAATAAAATAAATAAAAAGGCTAAAAGGTCAGACTTAAAATTAGATTAATAAAAAGATAAAATAAATAAAAAGTAAAATAAAAAAACTCATCTAAAACAGTTACAGGTTGTTTGAAGATGGTTTGATACTAATAGTTTAAAATGATTAATCACATAATTCTATTGTGATTTAATTTTATTAATTTATTTTATTTGATTGACACCACTTATATTTATTTTCTAAATATTATTTTTTTTTTTTACCTTTTAACATGGTATCTGATGGGTATAGGTGTTTTTAACTGTGTTCAAATTTTCTCTTAGGTTTAAGAGTCATTAATTTTTAGATATCTAGTAGATCTAAAAATAGTCCATGACCATTTTTATACAGAATTTATGTGAAAACGTAAAACGTCCAGTTCATTGAGTCTAATGTGTGACTCGTATCTTCTTCCAGATGCCTAGTGGTAGACTTTTCCATGCAGCAGCAGTTATCCATGATGCCATGTACATCTTTGGAGGAACGGTTGACAACAATGTTCGCAGTGGAGAGATGTACAGGTTTCAGGTGAGCAGTTAATCCCTGTAACCTGCCCTTTTGATACAGGTCCTTTTATTTCATCAAGAACTCCATCGATGACATTGACCAATGACGATCAATCAGTCATTAAATCAGATTAACTTTTGCGTTTATGGTTAAAGTTAATCAGTACATAGGCCATGCATTGAAAAGAAGCACCTTTTTTTCATTGTCTTTCTTTATCTTAGTTCTCTTGTTACCCAAAATGCACTCTGCATGAAGACTACGGCAAGCTGTGGGAGAACCGACAGTTCTGTGATGTGGAGTTCATCCTGGGAGAGGTTGGTTTTAATAATAATCATAAAAAAGGAACCAGGACGGTTTATATCAGAAATTAGAAAATCAGTAAAGAACAGTAAAATTAAAAATACAACAGTAATTAACATTTTTTCTTGAAATGTTTATCTATTAAGGCACGTAATGTTTTATTTATGTTCTATTTAATAAAATTCTGCAAGCTTTTTGAATGAATGTACTCAATTAATTTCTATTCATTTCTGACCCTAGAGAGAAGAGAGGGTTCTGGGCCATATAGCGATAGTAACAGCACGCTGCCAGTGGTTGCGGAAGAAGATTCTCCAAGCCCGAGATCGACAGAAACAGGTTGGCCTAGAATTGTGATGGATTTTCTATATTTTCTCTAATTGTATGTTTTTAATTTTTGTATGTAGTATCAGTCGAAATTTTTTGACACCTTAAATTCTGTGGATTTTTTTTCTGCATTTAATGCTAAAGTCCTCCAAACTATACAGAAAAACGTATAGAATTATTAAGTAATCAAAAAAAGTTTAAAAACAAACCAGAGTTTGCACAGCTTTGCACATGTTGCCATTTTCTGTCTGTCTTTTTAGTTAACAGCTGTGCTGAACTTGTCAAGAGTTAATTAATTGAATTTCTTGCCTCGTAATGTGTTTGAGAGCATCAGTTGTGAAGTTGTGAAGAGGTAGAGTTACAGGTATACAGTGAATAGCTCTATTTGAATAATGTTCTAATCCAGATTATGAGATGCAAGAACTACTTAACTAAAAAGGAAGTAGTAAAAAGGAAATAGTTTAAGAAAGTATTTTAGTTTGTTTAACACTTAAGTTACTACATGATTCTTTATACGGTGTTCCTTCATAGTCTGGACTGTGTATGTGCCTCCAGGGTTTGACTGCTAGCTGTAACTGTGTGTTAAATTGCTGTAAAATAATTAGTGCTTTATAATGTTAATTTAGAATTTAATGTTACTGAATGGTACTCTAACCTTTACATACTCTGTCTGTAGAAGAGTAAGCAGGAAGCAGGTGAGGAGAGTGAGGAATCCTCAGGGGCCAAACAGAAGGACAGCCCCAGCTCTGGCAGGTCTGCAGGAGGTCCTCCTATGTTGGAGGTTTCTATCCGGGAGGCGGAGGCTCAGCCGTTTGAGGTGCTGATGCAGTTCCTGTACACGGATAAGATCCAGTATCCCCGCAGAGGTAGGCTGTCACTGCCCACTGTTTATGAAGAATACAGAGCTTAGGCAGCATTTACTGTAATAGAGTGGTTATTGATCAGGTAGCTAATGTGGTGATTTAAGCCATAATAAATGTATTGGGCTATATTTTTGCTGTGTGTGTTTTTTTTAGTTTTAGCTTTCTATATTTCTGTACACATTTTTAAAAATAATTATTAACTATTCACTATTGCGAGGTTTTAGAAGTTTTGTTGTTTGACGAAATGCTTTAATAAAGATAGCCCAGCACTCTTGATGATCTCTTTCCTTGTATTTAATAGGCCACGTTCAGGATGTCCTGTTGATTATGGATGTGTATAAACTTGCCCTGAGCTTCAAGCTTTCCCGGCTGGAGCAGCTGTGTGTGCAGTACATCGAAGCCTCTGTCGACCTGCAGAATGTGCTCAGTGTGTGTGAGAATGCTAATAAGCTTCAGCTGGACCAGCTCAAGGTAATGATCAGGAGTCAACGCGGTACGGGTTAACACAAACCACAGACAAAACCAATCACTGATTAATACTGCATTAATTCTAAGTACTTTATTTTATAGACTGTAAGACGCACCATATTATGAGGAGCAATATCAATGAATGCTATTTTCTGGTCTATTTTCTGGTCTAAGGTGCACCGGATTATGGGGCACATTTTATGCAGCAATAGTAAGAAACAAGGGTGTCGCCCAATAATCTACACAGATTTCTCTCCTGAAAACTGTTTATTTGAGTTAGAAAAGTGCTTCTGTTTATTTATAGTAAGCTTAGATTTCCAGTATTTTCAACAGTGCAGTTCGCAACACTTAGAACTAGTAAATGCCGCCAGACAGCACTACACTGAGGAACCCTGAGTGTTCTGGTAACCCAGGTCATTATTGGCTAGCGGTTCGTCCCACATAGGTTGTTTTAACACAGAATACAGTCCGATAACACTCTGCTCTGAACAGCAAAAGAGCTAGTGCCGTGGTTAGTGGCTAATGCTAATACTGCTCCAGCCTCAGTGCTGGAGAAACTTCACTGAATCTCCTTTATAACGCTGCACTTCAGCGAGCGGTTTTACTGCTTCTTAGAACCTCACTGGTAGAATTAATACATAAGGCGCACCGGGTTATAAGGCGCACTGATGATTCTAGGGAAAATTAAAAGATTTAAAGTGCGCCTTATAGTGCAAAAAATACGGAAAATCAGCTTTAAGGGTCTCACAATATTATGCAACATACTGCCCATGTGAAGAACGATTAAGGATTAAGGGGATATTTTCTGTAGTAACTCATAACATAATCAGGATGTATAATCACATACTAAGGAAAGGTATTGACAAGTATACCGTAGACAACAGCACACAAACATTGAGTTGCAGCCACAAAAACGGGCGATCTGGCTATTTCTCTGCTGAACAGGTAATCACTGAGCTTCAGTAAGGTTTGCTAACCATAGCTAGATAATTTACCACAACAGCTAGTGTAGTAGAGGTGGGCATTTTGGACATTGCAAAAGTAAATATTCACTGATCATCTACAGAGTGAGACTTGTTGTCACTTGCCACTGCGTGTCAACCTGGCAACCCACATTAGTTTCGGGTCTGGCTTTGTCAATCACTTGATAGTACAATTTCAGATTAATCAATGAACTCAACCTGAATTAAATGTTTTATTTATGTATATATATTTTTTAAATACATTTCACACCTTACATTTACAATGGAACACAATAGAAAAGAGACTACCTCAGAGAAGGTAGTGAGTATTAAAGGGGCATCAGACACCATGATTTTAGATGACTCCACCCTCAGCTCAAATTTGAAAAAAAAAAAAAGTGAGGTGTAGTTTGGGAGGGGCACTGGGTGATGTATGGGTTTAGAGGTGGGGTTAGAAGGGAGAGCTGATTGGCTGAGCTACAGCAGCAGCAGTGTGTCTCTTTCAGCTGTTAATGGAAAAAATGCTTTAGGGTTAAGTGGCTCTTTTACAAAACATTAATACTTTTTCTTTGTGTTCTTTGTCCTTCCTTATTTATCTTCACAGGAGCATTGCCTTAATTTCGTGGTGAAGGAAACCCACTTTAACCAGGTGATCATGACCAAGGAATTTGAGCACCTTTCCACTCCTCTCATCGTGGAGATAGTCAGAAGAAAACAGCAGCCGCCTCCCAGAGTCTATTCTGACCAGCCAGTGGATATAGGTAATAACATACGAGCATATACTCATCCATACCTGTATTCCAGAACTGCACACCATTCTGTAAGCATGCTTACAACGTGTTTTTTTTTTTAAATGATTTGCCTTTCAGGCACCTCTCTAGTGCAAGACATGAAGGCTTATCTGGAAGGTGCAGGGCGGGAATTCTGTGATATTATCCTGTTGCTGGATGGACATCCTCGGCCAGCTCATAAAGCCATACTGGCTGCTCGTTCCAGGTACAGCACTTTGTACAAAACAGACACGTTACAGAGCTATAAAATGCTTGGATAACTTTAATGATAGCTATTAAATGCAAAATATAAAAATAGACTGAATTATAGAACAAACCATAAACTTCAGTCAGTGTTTTGTAACCTGGTTCATTTATGTTTTTCAGTTTTCCTAATTGATATTATTTTATATCTCTTCACACAGCTATTTTGAGGCAATGTTTCGCTCATTCATGCCTGAGGACGGGCAGGTGAACATCTCTATAGGAGAAATGGTGCCAAGCAAACAGGCCTTTGAGTCCATGCTGCGCTATATTTATTATGGAGATGTCAATATGCCTCCAGAGGACTCCCTGTATCCTTCCAAATGACCAAATGGCAGATTCCTAGTTGACATTAGTGTATTATACTATATTCATTGTGTTCTTTAATGGTCAGGACCGAAACATTTTTATTTTTTTCATTTATTTTTCTGGTAGGTCATTATTCTCAGCACTGCAGTGATTAGCACTGATTAGCATGGTGGTGGTAGTGTATGAGGTGTTTATGTGTGTTGTGCTGACTGTATGAGTGGTTCAGACATAGCAGCAGTGCTGCTGGAATTTTTAAACACCTCAGTTTCACTGCTGGACTGAGAATAGTTCGCCAACTAGAAATATCCAGCCAAGGCTTTGAATGGTTCAGCGGACTAAGATGCTGCCACTATCATCGGGAGATTGCTGGTTCAAATCCCGGTCATGCAGCTTGCCATCAGCTGCCAGAGCCCTGAGAGAGAACAATTCACAATTCTGGATGGGTGTCTTTTCTTGATGGCGTTCTTTCCTCTCATCACTCCTAAGGTGATGTTGATCAGCACAAGGTGTCTGTGAGCTGATGTATCAGAACCGAGTTGCTGCATTTTAATCCGATGCTGCATCAGCAGCAGTTTGAAAAGAGGCGGTGGCTGACTTCACATGTGTCGGAGGAGGCATGTGCTAGTCTTTATAGGGGAGTCCTAAAGAGTGGGATTGGTTAATTATCCTTACAGACTGGGGAGGAAATGGGATTTGAAATAAATTAAAAAGAAAGCAAAAAAAAAAAAGAAATATCAAACCAAGTGTCCTTTTCAGCTTAGTGACTGTTTTGTTGGGTTAAATGAGTTCAGCATTGAAATTCATTGTTGTCCATTTGTACATATACTTTATTATTGTATGTTTTAGTAGAAACATTGGATCCTTAACCCAAGCGCAGGTACCTGTTTGCAGCACCATATTATTATGGCTTCTCAAACAACAGACTGCAGGCCTATTGCAAGCAGAACCTGGAGATGAACGTCACTGTGGAGAACGTCTTGCAGGTATGGGTTTGCTTGGCTCACATCCATCTGATAAAAGAAAATGGTTAAACAGGTATATATTTTTTTCTGTATGCTATATAAATATATATATATAATGTGTTTGTGTCTTGTTTTCAGATAATGGAGGCAGCTGATAAGACTCAGGCTCTAGACATGAAGAAGCACTGCCTCCATATTATAGTGCACCAGTTTATAAAGGTGGGTGTGTTGCTGACTGGAGCTCTGAGGGAGTGCTGGCTACCTGGCCCTGCCTAAACCATCTGATCGCATCCATCGGTTCTAATTAAGTGGTTGGTGTGGTGCAGTGGATAACACCACCACCTGCCAGTGAGCTACCCTTTAACATGGGAGACTGGGGTTCAATTCTCGCTCTGACTCCAATAAGAGTCCTTGGGCAAGACTCCTAACACTATGTTGGCCCAATTCTGTAATAGGAATACCCTTGTAAGTGGATAAGAGTGTCAAGTAAATGCCGTAAATGAAATAAAAAAATAAATAATAAGTACAGTTACTAATCAGCAGACTAATAAACAGATATCTGATTATTTAAGCAGTTCAGATCTGTTGAGCTTGAAATATCCGTGATATTAGCATAATCAAAGGCGGAAGGCATTGTGATTAATACAGAGAGAATTGTTGTCCTTTGTGCTTTATGATGTATGCAGTTCATTCAGTAGTATATCATGTGAGTGATTGCATGAAGCATGAAACTGCCACTTGCCAAATCAATAGTGCCATAGTCCAGATATTTCTTTATTTTCTTTTATTTTTACGTCTGTTGGTTGCTTTGCTCTCCTGATTGGCTTGTATTGTTTTATTTACTGTTTGATTATTTGTTTTGCTCTCCTTCCCCTAAAGGTGTCCAAGCTCCCCAACCTGCGATCACTCAGCCAGCCGCTGCTGTTGGACATCATAGAGTCTCTGGCATCACACATATCAGATAAACAGTGTGCCGAGATGAGCTCTGACATATAGATCTTCTTTTTATTATTCTCTTCTCCTCATGCCTCTTGTCATCTGTTTTCACCTCTTCTCCACTCTTTCTATAAACTTCTCAGCTTTTCTTAGCTCTTCTCTTCTCAGCTCTCCTCTTTTTTCATCACTCTTTAATTCCTCTTGGTTTCCTCTGCATTTCCCAGCTTATCTCCCTTTTAACTCTGTTTCTATCTTAAAGCTCAAATCTTATTTATTTTTTCTCGACTCAGCTCTTCACTTTTTACCTTCTAAAATGTTCTGAGTTTCTTATCTTTTTTCTTAACTCTTCCTAGTTCTTCTCACCTCTTCTTCTCTCCCTGACTCTTCCCAGCTTTTACTCTTTTCTTTCCCGCTTTTAATTTTACTTCTCGTCTCTTCTTACCTCTTTGTTTCTCACCTCTCTCCCAGCTCTACTTTTCTTTTCATCTTGTTCTTTTCTCACCCTTTTGCACCTCTGCTCTCTTCTCTTCTCGTCTCTTCTCTTATCTTCTCTTCTGCTCTTGCTCTGCCACTTCTCTTATCTTCTCTTCTGCCTCTGCCTCTTCTCTTCTCACCTGATTATTTGTTCAGCAATGTCATGTATTGTATCATTTATTTCTCCCTTTCTGTGCCTGTTTCCTGTACAGCCTGCTTCTCATTCCTGTAGATCTTAAACAGTCAGGATGTTGAAATAATGTAGGCTTTGTCTGGACTCTGTAATGATGTACAGATGGAATTTCGGAGCAGTAATGCTCTTAACGACTGGCATGTCCGTGCTGATAAGTGAAGAATGTACATTAGCTGAGCGCACCCCACTGCAACCAAATCCATCTGCTATTTCTGACATGTAACAACTTACAACTCTACATTCTGTATCTTAATACACAGTAAAAATAACCTTTGTGATTATGAGGACAGGGTTTTTTTGTGACGAAATTCAAAACAACTGTCAATGACTGCATAACTAATTGATTATGTTAAAAGTATTGTATGTACTGTATGTTAGTATTTTCCAATCTATTTTTTATTTTATATACTGTACCATGTACATATGAAATGCTCAGATATATTTATTCCTGAAACCTTTATTGTTTGACCTCTATGCAGTTAAAATGACTGTAACCCAAATGAAGTATGTACATCCTCACCGTTCTGTGCTACTGTATGATTTATGTATTGTGGCTGATTACGAATGTGAGGACTGTATCTACTGTTTGTTAATAAACCATATAAACAGCTTGATTTTGTAGTTCTGTCTTTTTATAAAATAAATGTGAGAGCACAAACAAGTGCTTCCTGGACTGCTCTCGCTAAAAGAAGCTACTTTTGAGTAGTGTACCTCTAGGTGAGAGATGGTTGCCTGCTACACATGCCACTACACTACTACTACAACACACTCAAAAGATATTCTGCTCAGTTTACAGAATTTAAGAGGGGGCGCTTCATCGACCTGAGAGAAGCAGGATTGTCAAACCATCATATATGACAGTCAGCTTCCCACAGTAGTGATATGAGGGACAGTAACAGCTTAGCGATATGTGAAAGACTTCCTGCGGCCACATGTTGCTTCTCACGGCAGACTTTCCAAGTCTCCCAGAAGTTGCGGGAGCGTACCGCATATCAATAACAGCTCCCTGATACCAGCAAGTCAGATAAAATCTCAGAATCTAGAACAAGTGGCCCAAGAGTGAACAAACACTCACACAGGTGACAGATGTTCCCCCCCCCCCCCTCCAGGACAGAATGTCCTGCCCACGGGGGACTAAATGACTGCAAAAGGCATGTTGAGTTAATGTGACTCATTACATTATATACAGTGAGTAAAATAAATATGGAAGGGTCTGAATTTTTCATCTTAGGTGCATGTCCACTGTGAGAGACATAATCTATAAAAAAAAATCCATAAATCACAATGTATGATTTTTAAAAAATAATTTCTATGTTACTGCTGCAAAAAAGTATTTAAACACCTGTGAAAATGAATGTTAATATTTGGTACAGTACCCTTTGTTTGCAATTACATGGTCCAGTAGTTTCCTCCATACTGATCTTCTCCAGATCAGCCAGGTTTCTGGGCTGTCGCTGAGAAACATGGAGTTTGAGTTTCCTCTAAAGATTTTCTATAGGGTTTAGGTTAGGACTGGGCGATATATCGAGATTTAAAAAATATCCATATATTTTCATATGCGATATAAGACGAGACAATATCGTGTATATCGATATAGACTACGCTGCTTTACAGTAAGCCCCATCAATTCTCCCGCTGTCTATGTGCAGCTTCACCTAGCCTCGCCTCCTATGGCGTCATTTTACTGCCAAAAGTTTTTGAATGCAAGAGCCTATTTCATGCAGTGCTCACGTATTTGATTTGCTCACGTGTAAAATATAGGTGTGCTCTCACAAATTTTATTTGCTCACGTGCAAAGTATAGGTGTGCTCCCACGGATTTTATTTGCTCATGTGCAAAATGTAGGTGTGCTCTCATGGATTTTATTTGCTCACGTGCAAAATATAGGTGTGCTCTCAGATTTTATTTGCTCACGTTCAAAATATAGGTGTGCTCACACGGATTTTATTTGCTCACGTGCAAAATATAGGTGTGCTCACACGGATTTTATTTGCTCACGTGCAAAATATAGGTGTGCTTTCACGGATTTTATTTGCTCACGTTCAAAATATAGGTGTGCTCACACGGATTTTATTTGCTCACGTTCAAAATATAGGTGTGCTTTCACGGATTTTATTTGCTCAAGTGCAAAATATAGGTGTGCTTTCACGGATTTTATTTGCTCACGTTCAAAATATAGGTGTGCTCACACGGATTTTATTTGCTCAAGTGCAAAATATAGGTGTGCTCACACAAATTTACTATGCTCTCTCTCAGATTAACTCTCCTCTTGTATAACGCCACCACGAGAGCGTGCGCTCGCGCTCAACTTCCCCCTGTGTGCTCGCGGAGCGTTCCCTGCTCGAGCGCGGAGCTTTTCACTGCAACAAAGCAGCCAAAAGTCTCCAGCCAATCAGACGTGGCAACATGATTTGACTAATTAAATTCCTAATGCCTGCATTCTCATTGGTTGAAAATAACAATAAATGTGTTTGTTAAAGTTTTAAGTTTTAATTAAACACTTTTTTATTTACTTGGAACAAACAAAAACATTAAAATCACCAGTGCAAATACCAAACAATGCACCTACTGTATGTGTAAATCATGCAGCCTACCAGATTTTCTTAAGCTTTTAATAATGGTAATTTACGTAAATAAAACGAATAAATAAATAAATCAGCAAAATTAAATTAATATTTATATTGCTGGTATCAATCACTTAAAATATATATATATATTATATATTTCACCAGTATTCTGTGAATGATACAATATATTCAGTATTCTGTGAGTAATCATAATTGAATTATGATTAAATAAATAATGATGAATTATTTTTTTATGCATTTTTGGGTGGGAGACAGTAATGATAGTTTAGTGTCAAACTAGACCCTTTTTACTGTATGAATAAGTTAAAAATTGTTTGTAAACACAGTTTAAAAATGGCTAAATACCCTAAATACGTTTATCAGGGAGCTAGCTACTGTGTCTATTGGAACACGCCTTCAGGTTTTCCTCAGGTAAAACCCCGCCCCCTTCCAGAGACATGATGCTTAATTGGACGTTCTGGTTCTGGGCGCCTGAACCTATAAATCCGCTTCTGATTGGTCCAGCCGTGTTTGGTCCAAACGAGTCTTCGTGGTGGCCTTGGCCTTGCTCCAGCTCTGCACAGCGGCTGCAGTTTTAAGTTTATTTTTAGCGACAGGCAAGAGTTTTCCTCTTTATCTTTATTTAAAATAATAGTAGAAATAGTGTCTACGTGGGTTTTTGTGTTAGTAGAGTGTTTAGAAAGCTCAGGGGAAGCTAAGTTAATTTTTAAGGGGGTAAGGATTTTGGCTGGTGTGTGGTTTTCTGTGTTTAACCGGTCAAGTAATGACTACTTAAGAATTAAAATAAAAGGTTATTTATCCTGATTTATGCTGATATCTCCTGAGTTAAATATTGCCTGCTAGCACTGCTGCATAACTTATTTGCTGTTAACTGTTTAGCATTTTAACATAATACAATGTTACATATGACTAGCCAATAAGCGTTGTTCTAAAGCAGTATCTTACAAGAATGGGTTAATTACGGTGATATCTAGTCAGTAAAATATATTATTTCAGTGGCTCAGAAAACCTTGTGGGCCTCTGTTTTCTTTCTACTTCACAATCAACCCAAATTCTGCATGTTTGAAAATAATGTACTAGACAAACATAACGAAACTAAAGGTTTGGTGGCCGTGAATTGTTTGTATTTGTGATTTGTATTCTGGATTTGTATTGTTTTCAAAATGAGGTTAATTTTATTCAGAACATTTTTACAGTTGCAGATTTACTTTACTTATTTTTCTATACTTTTTATTACAATTATAATTTTTAGTATTGTTTATCAAACATGAAGCTTTTTTATGTAAAGCTTGAACAAAAATCCTCAAGATTTAGGGGTGTAATATCAGTCAGACAATTGACAAAAAATCCTGGCCTGTTAATGGGTTAAGTTCTGTGTGATTTGGAGCTGAAATAGTTTTTAATAGCTTTTTATTTTACTTTTTTTCCCCTTACCATAATTGATGCTGCCTCTGCCTGTTTGTTGTACTTATGAAGAAAATAGAACATTGTAAGGTTACATTAAACAACCGTTAAATAGTGGTAATCATGGGCATTTTTTTATTTCAATATACAAGGCCAATTGCTATTAAAGACTAGCACATGTCTCCTCCAACTCATCTAAAGTCATATACTCTGCCTCTTTTTGAACTACTGCTGATACAGCGTTACTGAGTAGTAGTGCTGGGCGATAAAACGATAACCACAGTTATCGAGGAAAATATATATCGCGATAACTATAAGCCGGACGATATGATTCGATAAACTTTATTTTCTATTTCCCGTTTAAGTAGCGCTGCGAACAGGCGCAGCACGCGATCGGGCAGCGCGCGGAACTGCCTCAGGCAGCGCGCGGTACTGCCTCACAGCTCAGCGCGCGAGCCCCCCCCCCAGATTATATAATCTGTGTAGCTGTATTTGAACGGAGCTAAACATTGCTGTTTATGAACTGGATGAGTTTTAAATGGGGATGTGACGAGACAATAATATCACCAGACGAGACACGATACTGGGTTCACGAGAACGAGACGAGATTTAAAAATAACATTTTAAAGAATACTTAAAAAATGAAACATTATTGTAAAAAAAATATATATGTTTGACAAACACATTTTCACACATTTTATAAGAAATAGAAATAAGAATAAGAATAAAAAAAATAAAATAAAACTTATCTAGGTCTTATATAGTGCAAACAATAAGTGTAAACCACAACCAGTCATATACAGGGAGGGGAATAATCCTTTGATTAAATATAATTATATTAAAAATCCAAGTGCTACAGCAATTAAAATTAAACAGACAAATAATGTAAATGTTTTTTTTTTAGTTTATATATTTGTCCCCTTGTACTTGTTTTAAGGGCCAAACATCTAGGGGGTTCCTGACCTGTGTTTTTAAAATTAATTTAAAAGCTTTGAGTACCTTGTACCCACCTGGCATGATAACATCCTAGTGTCTGTCCACAAGGCTCTGAGCCTGCTAGTAAGCTTGGCCATAACTCCTTTATTCTGTCACTTATGATTAAAAAGAAACCTTTAAGTGTAACAAAGTGATTTGATTTATATTGTGATTATATATTAATAATGGAAAACTATATGTATCACCCACCCCTACCTTAAAACAAATTTATAATGATCAACTTAATCTGTCTTGATCAGATTGAATAGGCCTTTTGTAATATTTTCATACGTTTTGCTTGTTTTCATCCTTTAGGACAAGGTGGAATTAAGAGTCTAGCGTTAGAATGGCTCCATGGACGGCTTTACTGGGGGAATTTGAAGCTAAAAGGCATTTACACTGGAGCTCCTGATGGTAGTGCCGACAGCAAAGTCATGTCCAAAAATACAGACTCAACAGATTTGGTCCTTCTCCCAACGAAAAGGTGAGTATTGTTAATCTTGCATATGCATGAACAAACTGCAAAGAAGTAAATCATTGTTTAATTATGTTTGTTTATTGTAGTTCTGTGTTTTGGATTAACCGAGGCCCCAATGATGAAGTGACTTTTGAAAAAGCTGGGATGGATGGTTCTATGCGCGCAACTCTGGTTTTTACCAAGAAGCATTGCTTTGGATGTGGTGGCCCTGCGTTTATACTGGATAAGCGATTTTAAAATGGTAATGTCCCTTTACTTTAACTTTTTTTTTTTTTGACAAGGTAATCACTGATTTATAGGGGTGTGACGAGACACTAATATCACGAGACGAGAGGAGACACGATACTGGGTTCACGAGAACGAGGCGAGATTTAAAAATAAAATGTTAGAAAATGTCAAAAATGAAAAATGGCTTAAATTAGTTTTATTTGACAAAATCATACAACGCAAACTTAACAGACTGGTTTCTCTCACACACTGATTCTATAAGAAATAGAAATAAGAATAAGTAAAAATAAAAAAATAAAACTTTTCTAGGTCTTATATAGTGCAAATAATAAGTGCAAACCACAACCAGTCATATTAAACCTATGGTTTGTGTTTTTTTTCTCCTAAATCTCTTGTAATTTAACTATGCATAACTATATTAAGACCATGGTACAGTGCAAACAGAGACAGATTTTTTTTTTAAATACAGTACAGAGCTAAGGGATCAGTACAGCTGCCTATGAAACAGTCACGTGTAGGATTTACTTACAGTATTTATATATGGTTTGTGTCTTGTTGGTCACTCGGTTACCGTTTATTGTTTCCACTGGAGCCAAAATGCAGCCAGACATACAACTTAAAAGTAGCAGAAGCACTTTCTATGCCAAGGGTGTTTAATTAGAATTCAGTATGGTCCAGTTAGAGAAAAGTTCGACAGGCCGAGGTCTGGACCGGTTGTTAACTTGTTATAATTAAGTGCTATATCACGCTTTGCCACGAGATCTCGTCACACCCCAACTGATGTATACACTATATGCAGTGATTAAATTTGCACAGGCATTTTCTGCTTATAGTTGATGTTTATAGCGCTGATAATAGGCATAGTGAACATTAATTAACCTGCCGTTTCAACTCCATAATGTTTTTATTTTTTATTTTTTTCCATACAATTGTTTGGCAAATATTGGGTGCTTCCCTAGTTTCTATTATGTTCGATACAATTTGTAACTGGTGACCGTCTTTCCTCTGTAGGCCAGTTCCTGTGTAAGAACAAGAGGAAGTGTATTGAGGAGGCGTTGGTTTGTGACTGACACTCAGACTGTCCTGATGGTTCAGATGAAGTGTCGTGTCCTGCTTGTCCTCTGCACTGTGATGACTGGACGGTGTGTCTGAGCAGCCAGCAGTTCTGTGGTGACAGGATGGACTGTAGGGACGGTGTAGATGAAAGGAACTGTGGTTTGTGCTTTTTATCACAATATGATACCAGTTCTCATTATTGCACGTCTTGTGCCTGTGGAATAATTTCATTAATTGTGCTTCGTAGACAAAGGCAGCAGAACGGCTACAGGATCGGCTACAGGATCCTCAGGCCTGGTGTGTCCTGTGGGCCTCAAACCATGTCTGGATGCAAGTGAGTGTATCCTGCCCAGGCGTGTGTGTGATGGAGAGAAGGACTGCAGGGACGGGTCAGATGAGGAGAACTGTGATCGCAGATGTAATAAAGGTTCTCCAGGTTTTGCAGCCAGGGTAAAAAAAACCCCTGAAATTTCTTGGACCCGCAGAGATTTGTTGTATGTTTAAGTAGTAAAAACAGTTATTAATTATGTACCAATAGCTAGTTTGTGCCAGAGCACAATGTAATGTAGTTTCAGTAATGTAGTTTCATGGAGATTTGTCGTCATATATGTTTTGCAGTAGTGTTTTGACTTTTCTTCTTCGTCTTCTTCGACTTCTTGTTTATCTTGTTCTTCTTATTGTTGTCCTTGTTCTTTTTGTTCTTCTTGTTCTTCTTGTTGTTCTTCTTGTTGTCGTTCTTGTTGTTGTCCTTGTTGTTGTCCTTGTTGTTGTCCTTGTTGTCGTTCTTGTTGTCGTTCTTGTTGTCGTTCATGTTGTTCCTCTTGTTGTCGTTCTTGTTCTTGTTGTTGTCGTCGTTCTTCTTGTTCTTCCTGTTGTTGTCCTTCTTGTCCTTGTCGTTCTTGCCCTTGTTGTTGTTCTTAGTCTTGTTGTCCATGTCGTCGTTCATGTCGTCGTTCATGTCGTCGTTCATGTCGTCGTTCATGTCGTCGTTCATGTCGTCGTTCATGTCGTCGTTCATGTCGTCGTTCATGTCGTCGTTCATGTCGTCCTTGTTGTCGTCCTTGTTCTCCTTGTTCTCCTTGTTCTCCTTGTTCTCGTTGTCCTTGTTGTCCTTGTTGTTTATCTTGTTCTTAATGTTGTCCTTGTTCTTTTTGTTCTTCTTCTTTTTCTTTTTCTTCTTTTTTTCTTCTCCTTGTCCTTCTCCTTGTCGTTCTTCTTCTTGTTCTTCTTGTTGTCGTTCTTGTCGTCGTCCTTGTTGTCCTTGTTGTCGTTTTTGTTGTCCTTGTTGTCCTTGTTGTCGTTCTTGTTCTTTTTGTTCTTCTTCTTCTTATTCTTCTTGTTCCTCTTGTTGTCGCTCTTGTTGTCGTTCTTGTTCTTGTCGTCGTCCTTCTTGTTGTCGTTGTTGTCCTTGTTGTCGTTTTTGTTGTCGTTTTTGTTGTCCTTGTTGTCGTTCTTGTTGTTCTTGTTCTTGTTCTTCTTGTTCTTCTTGTTGTTCCTCTTGTTGTCGCTCTTGTTATTCCCCTTGTTGTCATTCATGTTGTTTTTCTTGTCGTCGTCCTTCTTGTTGTCGTTGTTGTCGTTTTTGTTGTCGTTTTTGTTGTCCTTGTTGTCGTTCTTGTTGTTCTTG